>NC_068292.1:12953808-13126169 GCF_025860055.1 Xyrauchen texanus | reverse complement strand
GTAAATGTTCACTCACTCTCACACAAAAATAAATCAATGCATTTAAATTGACTCACGACATAGCTTTCCATTCACTCTAGTCTAGTCTCTTGCCAAGTTCGCTTGTGCCAGCTCTCGCTAGTCTTATCAATCTCGATTTACATAGGCCTTTACTACAAAACCCCAACAGTCTTTTTAAAGACTAAACCCACAAACATTCTTTTTTAAGATTAGATCAAATCTCAGCCCTAGCCAGTATTTTTTTTTTAACTGCTAGGCAGTACCCACACGACTAAGACACACACACACACACACACACACACACACACACACACACACACACACTGACGAGGACTACAATCGTTAAGTATTAAAATAAAATCTGAATTGTCTGCAAAATAATTATTTTGTTCGTTTAATTAAAGATTGTGCCTAAGTCCCGACTGATTAGCCCCTGATACATCTCTCAACATACACCACACACACAGTTACATATTGCCTAAACTTGATTGAAAACCAAGCCAACCGATGCACCACCAGCGGCAAAAAAGCTTCGAAGGTACGATGAAGCATACCTGCAATTTGGGTTTACAGTCACGGCTGATCTGAGACCTCAGTGTGTCGTGTGTGCCGAGGTGCTGGCAAACGACAGTATGAAGCCCTGCAAATTAAAAAGGCACCTCGAAACAAAGCATGCTGGCATTAAAAATAAACCAGCTGAATATTTTAAAAGAAAGCTTGATGGCCTCCATCAGCAACAGGCAACCATTTCAGTGCACAGCACTGTGTCTAAACAGTGTTTGGAGGCATCGTATGTAGTGGCCAAAAGGATCAGTAAACTGGGTAAACCGCATACAATCGCCGAGACTCTCATTTTGCCGGCAGCGCAAGACATGTGCAGAATAATGATAGGCGATAGTGCAGCAGCCAAACTCGGTGCAGTACCACTGTCCAATGACACAGTCGCTAGGAGAATTGTAGACATGTCCAATGATATCAGAGAGCAACTGATAGAGTTCATAAAAAAGAGTCCTTACTACGCGCTGCAGCTGGACGAATCCACTGATATTGCTGGGCAGGCACAGCTCCTCATCTATGTCAGGTATCTGCGGGACAAGGCGATTGAGGAGGATGTCCTGTTTTGCCGGCCTCTTCAGTCGCACACTACAGGAGAAGGCATTTTCAATGTCCTTGATATTTTTATCCGTGAAAATGGTTTGGCTTTGGACCGATGAGTTGGCCTATGCACGGATGGTGCGCAGGCAATGTGAGCGTGGCCTAGCTGCTCGCGTTCAGCAAGTAGCTCCACTTGTGAAATGGACACATTGCGTGGTCCATCGCGAAGCACTAGCTGCTAAAAAAATGCCGGTTCTCTTTGACTCCGTGCTGAACCAATCCGTGAAAATAATAAATCTCATCAAATCACGGCCGCTAAACTCTTGCTTGTTTGGGGTCCTCTGCCAGGAGATGGGGTCAGGGCACGAACAGCTGCTTCTGCACACTGAAGTTTGCTGGCTCTCCAGGGGGCGGGTGTTACAGCGGTTGTATGAGCTGCAAGAGGAGGTGAAGTGGTTTTTGACAGAAATCAAATCAGATCTGGCGAAGCATCTGGATGACACTATGTGGCTTGCGTCTCTGTCCTATTTGGTCGATGTATTTGACCGCTTGAATGGCCTCAACCTGTCTTTGCAAGGCCGCGAAACTCATATTTTGCTCCTTGCAGACAAAGTGCACGCCTTCACGCAAAAACTAGACCTCTGGCATGGCCGCATCAGTCGAGGGAACTGCGACATGTTCCCCAGCCTTGCAGACATTATCACTGATGCAGGCACGTCACACGATTTCTCCTCCCTATTTCAATCAGCATCTGAGCACCTGTCAGCAATGAGAAAACAATTTGCGACGTACTTTAAAGAGGATTATCCCTCTTTTGCGTGGGTTCGAGATCCGTTTGTGTGCACAGCAAACAAGCTATCAATTGATATGCAGGAACAGCTTATTGAGCTGAAGAGTGACAGTAGACTGAAGGAACTCTTTAGCTCCTGGCCTCTTTCGTCATTCTGGGCAGCATTGATGCAGGAATACCCTGAACTCTTTGACGTCGCCTTGAAGATTCTCCTTCCTTTCGCGTCGACATATTTGTGTGAGGCAGGATTCTCAAAAATGACTGCACTCAAAACGAAATACTGCAATCGTGCACAAATCGAGGATGATTTGAGGCTATGTTTATCAAACATTGAGCCAAGAATTGAGGATCTTTGCAAGGCAAAGCAGGCTCAGGTCTCACATTAACATCACCTACCAGCAAGCTTCTGTAAAAATGCAGATGATGCCTACTATTAGGCCTAGTAATAATAACAATAATAAAGCATAAATTAATATCAGAGGTCTGGTGCAAATTCCCAATTATAGCAATAGCCTAGTAATGATAATAGGCCTACTGATGATGATAATAAGAATAATAATAATAATAATAACAACAATAAAGCATGTAACCTCATATAATTATATAGCAATAGCCTAGTAATGATGATAGGCCTACTACTACTCATAATAATAATAATGCCCGCAAGCTCACATTAGAAGTCTGGTGCTACTGCCAATAATAATAATAATAATAACAACAATAAAGCATGGGGCGGGGCGGGGAGCACTGGGGCCCCAACTGCAATGAACCAGCTTTGGGGGGGCCCAGCTTGCAAAAGGTTGAGAACCCCTGCTCTATTGGGTTGAGATCTGGTGACTGTGGGGGCCATTTTAGTACAGTGAACTCATTGTCATGTTCAAGAAACCAATTTGAAATGATTCGAGCTTTGTGACATGGTGCATTATCCTGCTGGAAGTAGGTGTAATAGTAATGTAATAGTACATGGTGGCCATAAAGGGATGGACATGGTCAGAAACAATGCTCAGGTAGGCCGTGGCATTTAAAAGATGCCCAATTGGCACTAAGGGGCCTAAAGTATCCCCCACACCATTACACCACCACCACCAGCCTGCACAGTGGTAACAAGGCATGATGGATCCATGTTCTCATTCTGTTTATGCCAAATTCTGACTCTACCATCTGAATGTCTCAACAGAAATCGAGACTCATCAGACCAGGCAACATTTTTCCAGTCTTCAACTGTCCAATTTTGGTGAGCTCTTGCAAATTTTAGCCTCTTTTTCCTATTTGTAGTGGAGATGAGTGGTACCCGGTGGGGTCTTCTGCTGTTGTAGCCCATCCGCCTCAAGGTTGTGCAGGTTGTGGCTTCACAAATGCTTTGTTGCATACCTCGGTTGTAATGAGTGGTTATTTCAGGCAAAGTTGCTCTTCTATCAGCTTGAATCAGTCGGCCCATTCTCCTCTGACCTCTAGCATCAACAAGGCATTTTCAGCCCACAGGACTGCCACATACTGGATGTTTTTCCTTTTCACACCATTCTTTGTAAACCCTAGAAATGGTTGTGCGTGAAAATCCCAGTAACTGAGCAGATTGTGAAATACTCAGACCGGCCCGTCTGGCACCAACAACCATGCCACGCTCAAAATTGCTTAAATCACCTTTCTTTCCCATTCTGACATTCAGTTTGGAGTTTAGGAGATCTTCTTGACCAGGACCACACCCCTAAATGCATTGAAGCAACTGCCATGTGATTGGTTGATTAGATAATTGCATTAATGAGAAATTGAACAGGTGTTCCTAATAATCCTTTAGGTGAGTGTGTATATATATATATATATATATACAGTACTGTGCAAAAGTCTTAGGCACATACATTTATAACAACAACATTTGTCTTACGGTGGTTATTTATATCTTTAGCTGTAGTGTGTCAATAGGTAATATACACTTTCTACTTCCAAACATTACTTTTGCAAATAGAAAAGATTATAATAGAAAAAAGGGAGCACTGCAACAAATGTCATGCCCCCCCACTGAACATAGAGTTAGTCTGGGTTTACATGAAGAGACAGAAGCAATTGAGACCAATCTTCTAAATCGGTAGAAGAACTGTGGCAAATTCTCCAAGAAGCTTGGAACAGCCTATCTGCCAACAACCAAGCATAATTGTCCAGGTGTCCCTAGGAGAATTGGTGCGTTTTTAAGGCAAAGTTGGTCACACCAAATATTGATTTAGTTTTTTATGTTTACTAAATGAAACTAATTATGACACTATTTTTGAAGAAATCCTCACTATGCAAAATTTTCACAAGTGCTTAAAAATGTTGCACAGTACTGCATTGCACAGTACACTATATTAATTATATTACTAAATTATTTTAGAAGCCAAAAGGTAACGCTTGAAAAAATGTCCTATCCAAGAAGTAATTCTGTGTGTGTAATATATATATATATATATGCAGATGGGGGGTACCCCTGCCTGACATCCCACATCACCATCATGACACACTATCGGGAGCCCTTTAAAATAGGCACCATTCCAGGGCCAGGTGCAAGATTGAGAGGGCCTCTGGCATGTTAAAAACACGGTAGAGGTCTATCTTTTTCAAAGCACTTGAGGTGAGCCCAAACTTCGTCCCCATTATTGTGACATGCTGTGTAATTTTACACAGCATGTGCTTTACCACAGGTGACATCATCGAATGCAGGTGTGAATACCGATGATGATGTCAACAACGACGACAATGCCAAACCCTGAGAAGTGGTATATGGTGACGTCATGAGGAACCATCTGGGAGCAGCATTTACAGCACCTGGTATCCATGTTCCCGCTTTCATGGAACATGACATGCTTACCAGTAAAACGGCAATGAGTTTCCATCATCCCTCTAAACTTTCCTCTGTAACAAAGCTCTGAAAATTCACACACTAGATAACAATAAATTCATAATTATTATTATTTTAATTTTTTTTGCATTAGTAGGATTAAAATATATTATTTAAACCCATGTTATTTAAACACATCTGCATTAATAAATAAAATAATACTGTATATTACTTTAAATAATATTTTAAACACTACATAAAATATTGACACCAATGGCTTCTTTCACACAGTCTCCATCTATCTGTATCCAGGGAGGACATGCTCAACCCTGCACAAAAAAAAAAGGTTTTTATGAACACACACACAAAAACAAAAAAAAAGCAATAAATAAATACATTTGGTGACAATAACAACCATATCTTATGATATTCAATGAAATTGTATGGAAACTAAATTGCAAATAAGCAATATACTTCCATTAATGCAAACAAGATGTTCTTTGGAACATTCTAGAAATGGGAATAAATGGAATAACATGGATCATCAGGTTTTGCACAAACTTTTAATATATTAATACATTCTGAAATTGATTCAAATTTTTTCAATAAATGTGTCACTCAAGTTGTAAAGCAAAAGTTTGATTAAATTAGAAAAATTCAAAACAAAAGCATATTCACCAGTGGTCTTTGTACACCAATGTGTGTCCAGTAGACACCCCTTCTAACCAACGGAAGACAACTTTGTTGCAATAGTTTGGGTAGGGCCATTTTCTGCAAGTTCAATAAAGAAGTTTACAGAGTCTGAGGTGAAAGAACCTGACTGGTCTGCACAAAGCCCAGACCAGAACCCTATTTAACACTTTTGAGATGAATTTAAACAGCATGTAAGCCCAGTTCATGACCTCACTCATGTTCTTGTGTCTGAATCAGAGCAAATTCCTGCAGTCATGTTCCAACATACATTATACTGCCATACAAAGCTAAAATGCAATAACCACGTAAACGTTGAAACAGAAATATAGCTCAATTTATTTTATTTTCCATCTAAATGTGAATTATAAAATAGTCTCACTCTGTTTTCTTTTAATCTGTCACGGCATTTCTCTGTAAAAATGTATTAGGTGAAAGGTTAAAGCCTTTCAGTGTTTGACCGTAAGTGGTGACCAGTATGGGAAGCATGAATAAAAGTGAAGCGCTATGACGGAAATGCAACCATTAGTGAAAGGCTATTTTGGTTTTATATCGTGAGTAAAAGCTTAAAAGTAAAGAGATATGAAACCTATAAAAACTAAAAACCCATAAAAAGACAAAAGTGACGTTTGCTAGCCTTATTTAAAGAAGCGATTTAATAATTATTTTATATAATGCCCCTTTTTTTAGGGAGAGTTTTAACAATTAAATAATATAATACCATATATATATATATATATATATATATATATATATATATACACAGTATATTTTGTATATATATATATACACAGTATATTTTGAAATTGATGACTTGGTAAAGCAGCCAATAAGTGCCCAACATAGATAGGAACTCCTTCAGAACTGTTTAAAAAGCATCCCAGAAGTTTGTTGAAAAAATGTCAAGAGTACATGTCTGCAAATTCTAGACAAAGGGTGACTACTTTGAAGATGCTAAAACTATTACACAGTTTTTATTTATTTTAGATTTGTTTAGTCACAACATAATTCCCAAAGTTCCATTTATGTTATTCCATAGTTTTGATGACTTTATTATTGTTCTAAAATGTGAAAAAAAAATATATATATATATATATATATATAATAAAGAATGAGTAAGTGTTTCAAAACTTTTCACCGGTAGTGTATATACTGGATATACAGGTATACTGGAAATTAAGATATCAACATTTTCTCCTCAAGTGTTAATAATAAATAATTTGATAGTTTTGTAAGAGGCTTTAGAAGAAATGGATTGAAAGATAAGAAGGTAAAAGAAGAAAGGCTTGCTAAATTATTTCATTTTTAAAGGGGTGATCTCATACTGTTTTATCATTATTATTTTTAAATGATGATTAAACTTTTTTATCCAAAACAGTTAATGACCATGTACCTCCCTCTTTCTGACATTTAGAATTAAACAGGACTTTTTTGCTGCTGCACGTTTAGAACTTGTTCAGAATATCTGTCTGCTGAATCATCTTTAATAAATATTGAATATTAAATTATATCCACAAAGGTATTTTGTATTACTAACAGACTCCTACCCTTTTCTCCTAGGTGTTAACCATTGTGAGCGGAAAGTATCTCACTGTGCCAGTGTGAAGAACCTCACACTGGGAGAACTGTTGGTATTGATGGAGAGTTTACCTGGTGAGAAGGTGAGCGAGGAGAACATACGAGCTGTGGTCCGCTCCTGTCCCTCACAACATTACATCCAGCAGCTCCTCCATCTATGGAAGATTCAGAATGGAGGTCACGACCTGTACAAGGCTTTAGCCCAAAGTATCCGCAAATTACGCTCAAAAGGCGCCCGTCGACCTCTCCTTAAAACTCTGAAGAGGATCAGTCGAATTATTTGTGTGTCATCCATACACAAAATGTATGAGAAGATGATTGTCAACATTCTCCAAGACAGCATGTGCTTCAAAACCAAACCTTACAATGACTAATTATACAGTAGATGACCAAAAATATGTGGACACCCAAACACCACAGCCAGATGTGCTTGTTGAACATTTCATTTCAAATCCAAGGCCATTAATTGTGAGTTTGTCATTCTTAACAGCTATCACTCTTCTTTTAAGGCTTGACACTCAATGTTGAAACATGACTGCAGGGATTTGCTTCCATCCAGGCACAAGAGCACTAGGGTAAAATCTTTCCATTACAGGGGTGACTGGCAGTAAGAATTGCCAGTTGACATGTCACAGACACAGGCAGCTTGAAACCTGTGCCTTTGTCCTCAAGTCTTGCAAATACCTCCTATAATAAATTAATGAAGCTGTCTACACTGTACACGTACGTTGAGGCGCATCGCTTAGCGCAGACAGTAGACAGATGTCTATTGCTAATGCACTGCAGGTCTACTCCAGACACTTTATCATCCTGTTTGAAATAAAATGGTTTTACATACCAAATATCATACAGTATGTGTGAATCTTCTAAACGAAATAAACTTTTTTTTTCTAACCACATGTTTATACAGTTTTAGCAACAATAACATTACAATAATAAATATATAATAAGTAAATGTTTATACCTGTGTATTTCCGTTGAAAATAAAGCATGTTACAGGTTATTCACCCATTTAACCATTGTTGAAGTCTGTTTAAGCTCCAGACTGATCTCACAGTGAAATCGGAAAGAGTAGCTCGACATTTCTTTAGCAAAAATCAGTATATTCTTACCGAAATTTTAAAAACTGCCCCCAGTGGCCAAAGTGGTAAGTGTTGAAGGGTGTATAGGCACATGTGAGCTCCATTTATAACCAGGAGAGGTCACCAAAGGCTAGTTATGAAGCAAATTCCTTTCAACTGTACAGGATATTATGCATTGAAGAGGAATGCATATTTTATGGACTCTACTGTACACCCTAATCCAAACCTAAACATTAATGGAGTAAAAATGTAATTTTAGGGGAAAAGTGCAACCTCCGATTCACGCTCGTCACTGATTCAGTGAATGCGATTACTTCCTGGTTTCATTGTGGATATGAACCCGGGTCTCTCACGCTACTTACTTCTCACGCTGGTCGAACCATGTGGGAAGGTAAACACACTGAATCTGACGCAAAAATGTCAGGTGGGAAATTACGAATGTCGCCAATTCTAGGGTACTGGAACATTTGGAAACAGCATGCCGATATTCCTATGCAAGCTAACAGTTGATTGGTCTTTGCTTCCTGCGCACATCATTTAGAATGTTCACTTCAACATTCTATTGAAGTGAAAACAGCCTCAAGCTACATGCAAGCCATACATGCAAGTGACTTGCAGCAACAAGCGACAGGATGAGTGGCAGCAACTGTTGGCAACTAGATGTGGGCATGTCCAGTGACTTGAGAAAGTGCCACAAATGAGTGAGTTTGATCTTATACTTGATATGATGAATAATGCTGCAGGTTATATACAGTAAAAACACTCCCCCTTGCGGAATGTTTATTTTAAGAGGCAAAACTGCTGATTCCTTGTCAAACTAGAATGATGTTTTAGTTTTGCTGGCAAAATGTCTCAACTGTGATCAGACTTTCAAAAGATATGGCCCGTTGTGCTGCTGACCAATAACATTAGAGCGATTAACAGGAGGAATGCATTCTAGCGACAAGAAGTGCAGAGCTAAATCCAGTCTCTACAAATGTGAACCAGGCTTTAAGCTGTTGCATCGCTTCAACGGACACATATAGCTGCCACTTGACCGTAACTGTTACGGCTGCCACACTCTATCCGTCACTGTTGTGTGTGGCTGTTACTCAATGGGTCAAAGCTGTATGCTGCTGCCACTCGATCCTTCACTGTTATATGTGCTTGCCACTTGACCGTCTATTTTATATGCGGTTGCCACTTGACCATGTATGCTGCTGCCACATATAGAGCTCTATTTTAAGAGTGTCATGTCTCTTAAGCCCCTTTCACATTGTCAGCAGCTTTGTCGGTGGATTTTGCTAGACTCTGTACTCTGTGTTGATTTTACCCCCACTCCACAAGAGCATGGGATGATAGCGCCTGGCTCGTAATTAGCATTATAATACATCCCAAAGGCATTCAACAGGGTTCAGGTCTGGGTTTTGTGCAGGTTAGTCAAGATCTTCCACAAGAGACTCAGTAAATCATGTCTTGATGGAAATTGCATTGTCATACTGGAACAGAAAAGGGCCCTACCTAAACTTACCACAAATTTGGAGAAGGCTCTGTCAACATCTTGTAAGACTACTATAAAGCATGCCAACTACAAGGCACATCCACTACAAGTACTCCCTCTTCAAATAACTGGCGAAATGCTGAAGTCTTGCAACAGTTGGATGTCACAGTTATACACTTTGTTTGTTGAGTTTATTTGGAGTTCTGCAGCAATCCTACACCTTTCCCTACCCTTAAACCTAAACATATCTGAGTATCTAACCTTAACCACAAACTTTAAATGTTCTATTGAAGACAATCATAGGACTATACCACTTGGTGGCAACAGTGAGAAGAAATGTGATGAAAATGAAGAGGAGAGAAAGAAGAGAGGAAGCTCTACAACTGTGTAGCTAGAAGGATAATCAGCTTGCAGTACGCTAAGCTAACAGGCTAACCGATTAGCTTGTGAGCTATCTGGAGAAAACAGAACAGAGACATTTTTATTTTCACCATTTATATTTGTAGTAACAATATGATATGTGACATATAATTGAAATGTTATTCTTTGTCATATTTACATAGTTTAGACAACATGAATAAAACAATGTTTGCACAGGATTTTAAAAGTTCTTTCCGAAATAGAATCACTTTGTCATCCAAGGGTGGCATTACTTGGAGTGGCCGTGCTGTGTAGTGGTGTTCCTTGTCATCTTGCTGAACGCAGACAGATACAGTACACTTGCAAATTTGAAAGCACACAATTCTCTGGAATGTCATTATATGCTTTAGCTAGCATTAAGATGTTTTTCACTGTAATTAAAGGGCTTTGCCAAACCCGTTAATTAGATGGGGAGTCCACATACTTTTGGCTGTGTAGTATAACATATTGAAGGATGATGAAAATGAGTTATTTGAAAATGATGAGTTATTTAAATGGAAAGATGTAAATAGTTTTGTTTTGGGACTGATATAGGGCTAAAAAGGGAGAGGGTTAGTTGATTTGTGTGAAGATGGGGTTTTGTTTTATTATTTTGTTTTATTTGGCTTGCTTTTTGTTTTTATGTTGAACTACATCGCTAAGATTGAGGTTGGAGATTTAAGTCCTGAATGTTGAGGGCAATGGCCTTTGGTTCAAGATTTTGCTTGACATGTTATGTCTCTTAAACCAACTAAACTTTATTGAAGCTGTAAATAAAGGATGTCAATTATATGAATGTACAATCCATAGGAGAGCAGTTGTGTTTTATTTAACTGTATTATATGTTGTCAAGTTTTTTTTCTTAAAATGTATTTATACTGTATATATATATATATATATATATATATATATATATATATATATACATATATATTACACACAGTCAAAAGTTTGGAATAATATACAGATTTTGCTCTAATGGAAAGAAATTGGTACATAAAAGTGGCATTCAACTGATCACAATGTGTTTATAACATGGACACAGGACATTAATAACATGAAAAATTACTATTACTATTTGAAAAATAAAATAAATAAATGTTCAGAACTTCTTAAACTACTTCAAAAAGTTCTCATCAAAAAATCCTATACGCACAGCAATGACAGCTTTGAACATTCTTGACATTCTAGCTGTCAGTTTGTCCAGATACTCAGGTGACATTTCACCCCACACTTCCTGTAGCACTTGACATAGATTTGTCTGTCTTGTCAGGCACTTCTCACACACCTTACAGTCTAGCTGATCCCACAAAAGTTAAATGAGGTTAAGATCCATAACACTCTTTTCCAATTATCTGTTGTCCCATGTCTTTGCCCACTCTAACCTTTTCTTTTTGTTTTTCTGTTTCAAAAGTCCTGCACCCCTGAGTCTTCTCTACTGTTGTACATGAAACTGGTGTTGAGCGGATAGAATTCAATGAAGCTGTCAGCTGAGGACATTTGATGCATCTGGCCTTCCACATCTCTTTCTGTCCTTGTTAGAGACAGTTGTCCTTTGTCTTTGAAAACTGTAGCTTACACCTATGTATGAAATATTCATAAATTTTTTGGCAATTTCAAGCATTGCATAGCCTTCATTCCTCAAAACAACAATTGACTGACGAGTTTCTATAGAACGCTGTTTCTTTTTTGCCATTTTTGACCTAAGATTGACCTTAAGACATGTCAGTCTATTGCATACTGTGGTAACTCAAAAACAAACACAAAGACAATGTTAAGATTAATTTAACAAACCAAATATCTTTCAGCTGTGTTTGATATAATGACAAGTGATTTTCTAGAACCAAATTAGCAATTTAGCATGATTACTCAAGGATAAAGTGTTGGAGTGATGCTGCTGGAAATGGGGCCTGTAGATTTGTTCAAATATGATTTTTTATTTATTTATTATTTTTTTCAAATAGTGATGGTGCTGTTTTTTTTTTTTCATCAGTAATGTCCTGACTATACTTTGTGATCAGTTAAATGCCACTTTGGTGAAAAAAGTACCAATTTCTTTCCGACACAGCAAAATCTGTACATTATTCCAAACTTTTGGCCACCAGAGTATATATTTAACAGTTTGTCAGGAAACTGGTCTCTGGAACTGCAGTAGACCATTTATTTTTAATTTAAGGATATTTGTAACTGTTTTGAGTCTATATTGATGTTTACGACAACATATTCTCAAAATAAAAGTGATAAAGTGGAAAAATATTTAATGTTTTTAAACTCTTGAAGAAAGACATCATTCAGAAATGATCTTAAATATCATGTTCTGATAAGATTGCCATTACTGTGTTTGTGTTTGTGACACCAAGATGTACATGCAAATTGAATAACAGCTAATAATTTAGAATTTTCATTCTATTTCTACAATGTGTACAACTGTCAGAAAATTGCATTTGTTCATGTTTTATATTTGGGATCTCTTAAACCCTAAACAGAATTTATATTACATTTAGTATTGAGGACGATTAAAGCATATTTTGAAGTTTTGTTAATAATTAATTCTCATAAAATTAAGAAAAGTCATGAAGTATAATCTGATACTGTAGTGTTAAGTGGATTTTTTTTCAATCTCAAAAATAGTTTTTGAGACCCCAAATGGAATATGAGGGTTACTGTATCACATTGTAACAGAAAGTCAGGTGGTGCAACCAACATGCGGAGAGTAATTAAAACTTACTCTTGACATGTGTAGTCCCACATGTCAAGGTCAGTTAGTTTCTTGAAATATCGGATAATATCAAATTAACTTTTTATGACATGGTTATAAAATGTCAAATGGTACAATAACACCCCCACTCCTCAAAAGCATGATGATTTTTATGAATTAAAAAGTTTTTCCTTAAAAGTTATATTTAAAGACTTTTGAACACTCTCGTATATTCCAGCTGAAAGAAATGTTTTTTTACTTTGTACTTGATAGTTGAAGAGTACCACCTGACATTTCGAGCCATTAAATCAAAGCTTTTGTTGAAAATATTGTAAAAGTTTTTCAAAAACATATGAAACCAGCATGATTATATTTCTAAGAACATGAAACATTCTTTTAAAAATGTATTTTGCATGTATGTAATTGACCTTTATGCAAGTAGCACACAGAAGGCATGACTCTGTGTAGCATCAAAATGTCCAAATATGGCAGAAAATAGCTAGCATGGTCACTGGAAACAAAATGCATCCTGAAAGCATCACTGTATAAACACCTAGTTATCAACAAAAATAACATCTGAGAGTTACTTAACATTTCATGCCAAACTAACACTCTTTAAATCCTTTAAAAAAACAAAAATAGAAGGGCATGGATGTGTGTGTGTAGGTAGAGGGAATACAAGAATTCCCCATTGAATAGACTGATGAGTTATGAGTCAGAGATTTACAAATAGTCTCATGACCTCAAATTTGCTTCCATGGAAATGCCACGCCTCCCTACTCTTCTCCTTTACAGCATGCAAAAGTTCTATTCAAGATCCCAGTGATTTCACACAGTGCTTGTGACTTATGGCAAACATTTGTTAAAGGTATATTTCACACAAAAATTGTAATCCTGTCAACTTTCATCAGCTTGAGGGTGTGTTAATGCTGACATAAATTTCATTGGGGGGTGTAATAATTACAGCAATATCATTACTGTAGTCTAAATAATACGTGGTTCATATATTTCAATTTCATTTTGTCAATCCTCCCCTTTCTGCAAGAAAAACTAAACAAAAAATGACAGCTATGTGAATGTTGTTTCACTACTACATCTGTGAGATATGGTATAGGTATGCAGCTGTTCTTTCAGGTATTTTCTTTTTTTGGAAGTTAATTTCTGTTACTCACATGTGATGACTATCATTGCTTCCACTTTCAATGATATTCTTTTTTGGGAAGTCAAATGACCTTTATCTTATCAAAGATCAGCATTTGTGTATTTCTTTTCTAGATGCTATTCACTTATTTATTAAACACACTTGTATGATTAGAAAAGTAACCACAATTGTCCCTGTAATTACTCTGCTAAGGAAACAATGATTTATACAATATACAGTACATTCAACCATAATACTATACAGTTTCACCTTACAGCAGAGTCATTTAAACTAAGGTAAATAACTCATCATGCCCAGACCTGCAACTTAAACAGTCCTTCCCTCTGCGTAGGTGGAGAGCAACATTAAAAGGGATGAAAGACCTTCGTTCTTCCTATCTTGTTCAGACGAGGCAAAATGGTGAGTAAAGTATTTTGATAGATTGACAGATAGATAGATAGATAGATAGATAGATAGATAGATAGATAGATAGATAGATAGATAGATAGATAGATAGATAGATAGATAGATAGACAGATAGACAGATAGATAGATTTAAATATTTATATTTTTAATTATATGTGATTCTTCTTGTAATTGTACAGTGTTACTATAATAATTCATCATAGTAACATGGACTTTGTAATTTAAAATTCTACCAAATTGTACAAAAAATATGAATATTCTTGCATTTTATTACATTAGAAATAATTTCATGCTGAAAATCAGCTTTCTCTAGTGGTGATGATGCTCGCATTGGGCATTTATGCATCGACAGCAGAGGTCCCAACTTACCAGCTTGAGGACCCTGCCACAGGTCGCATCCTCACATGCACGCGCTGCCCCGCTGGATACCACATGCGCTCGCACTGCACTCCTACCCAAGACACCGTCTGCTCGCGCTGTCCAGAGCACCATTTCACGCAGTTCTGGAACTACTTGCCCAAATGCCTGTACTGCAGCACATTCTGCGTAGAGAACCAGTACGTTAAGAAAGAATGCTCCCCTACAAACAACAGAGTTTGTGAGTGTCAAGAAGGTTATTACTGGCAAGCTGACTTCTGCATCAAGCACACGGAGTGTCCATCTGGATACGGCGTCCAGAAGAATGGTACTTGACATGTTTTTGAGGTGTTTTGCTTCTCTGCTCTTCTCGTGTATAAAAGTTGTATTTCAAACATTTTTAATGTGTCCACAGGTACAGTTCACAGTGATACAAACTGCGAGAAGTGTCCGCGAGGCACGTTTTCTGCAACCAAGTCATCGAGCGCGCCCTGCGTAAAACACACTGATTGCGCATCGATGGATCTTGTTGTGGCGCTGAAAGGAACCGGTTGGCATGACAACATCTGCGTGGCATGTGAGACTCTACAGATTGATGGTAAATTCAGTAAGCTTTATTTGGTCATCGATGCTTTCTGTTTGGCGAGACCCACTAAGAACATTCACTTAAAAAAACATATTTAAGGGCATTGAAGGGGTTGACAGACATTATTTAAACTTAATGAAATACAAAGCATTTTATTTCAATAAAACGTTATTTAGAATGCTTAGAATGTGAAATGGTGTTTCAAGTCATAGATGTTACTTTTGTAGCCTACTATGTTATAGCACCAGTTATTTACTTTTTACAGTGTAAATAGCAACAAAACGCATCTTCTTTGCAATAAGTGCAAATAGTGTTAATTAAATAGCAGTACGTTTATTATTTATTGTGATTATTTCCCACAGACACCTGCACCCACTCTTACCCCTAAAACTAACCCAAACCAAAAAAGTTAACCATGGTTTTACTACAGTAACCATAGTATCACTATGGTATTTTGTAGTAAAATCTTAGTAACCACAAAATTAAAACATGTTTAAGTGTTAACACCATATTACTGTAATAACCACATGGTTAATAGCATTAAAACCATAGCTTCTGTCAAAAACATGGAAACTACAATATTACTATAGTAAAACTATGGTTAGTTTGACCTGGATCCAAACTTTTTCTCAACTCCTGGACTGTCACCATGACCAAATCACTGTGAGACAATCAGCTTTTATATGAACTTTTATAGTGTTATAGAAAATATTAAAAGTGGAGATAGGAACCCCTGGAGTGTGCTGAGTGACTCCAGACAGGTCTCCTATAAGCAAGGAGAATAGAGTCACATGGTGTAACCTCCTTGTGGTCGCGATTAGTTGTTCTCGCTCTCAGTGGGTGTGTGGTAAGTTGTGTGTGGATCGCGGAGAGTAGCATGAGCCTCCACATGCTGCGAGACTCCGCGGTGTCATGCACGACAAACCACGTGATAAGATGCGCAGACTGACTGTCTCAGACTGACTTGTCCTCCACCACCCGGATTGAGATTGAGATGAGTAACCGTGCTACCACGAGGACCTACAAAGTAGTGGGAATTGACCATTCCAAATTGGGGAGAAAAGGGAATAAAATAATAATAATAATAATATATATATATATATATATATATATATATATATATATATATATATATATATATATATAAGGGTGGAGATATGAAACAGGATTGGGAAAATTGGGAATCAAACCCGGGTTGTTCGCACAAGAAAAGCACACACGCCATCTTTACACGCTATGCTACTGCAGCAACACTAGGAGGTGCACTTTGTCCTTCATTTCTTTGTTTCCACCAGACTATTTGAGTAAAATTAAAATAGTCACTCCATATTCAAATGTTTTATTATTATATATTTGTTATGTAGTAATTGGATTTTATAATAGTTATTGGTAATATTTTAATAATAGTTAAAAGTATCACATTGATACTTTAATACTTTTCTTTCATTTCTATTCGGTTCTTTTTATATTAAATTCAATATTTATTTATTTATATATTTATTAAGAGAGAGAGAGATTTTAACTGATTATTAAAATGTTTTCAGCCTGACAAGGACAGTTCTGGGATTTGGATTAATATGTAATACATTTTTTGTTTGTTTAATCTGTATATCTTTAATTTTTTTTTCTAGGTGGTATAACCGTACTGAAACAAATAATGCAAAACATCTTTGCACATGAAAAAATACGGCTTTCCAAACTCAGCCGAATTTTGAGGCATGGTTTGGGCCAGAGACTGCAAGGGAAACGCTCTCTCTTCTCCAGACGACAATTCTTACTATATTCCTTTTTCGAATGGATTAGAGGCGCTAGAATAGACCAGTTGAGAGAATTACCAAAGATGCTTGAAGAAAGAAACATCCGTAATACAGCAGAAAAAATTTTAAAGGAGTTTGATGCCTCAAATTGCCTTATGAATGATACAAAAATGTCAACTACTGATAATAAATTATAGATTATTAAATTTTTGTGATTCTTTTATGTGAAGGCCAGTAAATACTTGCTCAATGTGTCTTTGTGGCTGTTATTTATAATACTTTTACTGAATTTACACACTGAATGTTACTGAATTATGACACTGTGCTCATGTTTTAATAGACTGTCTTGACATGATGGAAAAATGTATTATTATGGTCTGTGCCGAAAGAAATATCCATCCCTTTTGAACACTAATTGAACCACCTGTTTGAATGATCTTGCTGTACTCTTTCTCTTCCTATGATATGCTTTCATCTTTAACACACAAAACAAAGCTGCTTTATGTGGAAATGTTTCGACTTGTTCTGGGGAAACCTTAGCCGATATATTTTAACTGACAAAAGGAAAGGTGTTGCCCCTCAAACCTTTTTGACAGTGTCCAATTACAAAAAATATACCTTTTAAGATTTAACTAATGCCTTGGGGTTTTTGGCTACTACAATGAAACACAGCACCGCACTGTGCTACAAAATAAGATTGCAATGGTGCATTTAGTATTTTGTAAAAGCAGACATAGCAAGTGGGTGTCACAGTTTGAAATGTCAAAAATAAGTTTATGTAACACAGGATACAAGGATCCACATCATCATAAACATCTGTCCACACTGTCTGGAAATGCAACATAAATCATTCTAGTTCAGATGCAGCAGATGTGACAGAGGACAAGATTTACTATAAATGCCATGGCTCATTCTAGAAGCCAGTGTCTGGCACTAAGTTAAAGGTCCATGAGCTTGAATTATCTTCTAGTGGCTTGGGGTACCACATTTCACTCATCTTTCGCCATGCTAAACAAGCACATAAACCATTAGAGGGAGTTCAAGCAGCTAGCTTACCACAAATGAAGGCAATGATGTTTCTGAGTATTTTAACTGGAAGTCACATGTACAACTGGTGAATTTTATGAGGTGTTGGTCACTAAGCCAGGTGCATTTTTAGTGGCAACAGACCTGTTCCTTTTTTGTGTTTGCCTCTCGCTTTTATTGTCTCCATCGCTAGTGTAATTCTGCTCGCTGTTTTTAAACCACCAGGGGAACTCCATTTTTTGTTTCCTCTTTTCGTTTATTGTCTGCATTTTAGAGGCCTACACTAAAAATAAAAGCTAAGAAGTGAAAGCCATATTTGCACAGCAGGACTTTCCCCTGGAAACAGGCCTCAGTAAGATTTGGACCAGCCTTCAGCTGAGGCTCTTTCAGGGGAAGTCATTTTGTCACTGAACTTAGTGTTGGTCAGATTTCTTGTCTCGAGATTTACACTTTTTGGCTATTTGTTGTAAAATCCAACTTCTATAAATCCAACTTCTATAAATGCATATTTTTTATAATTCTTTTCATACTGTATTTTCTACCACTATGACCAGTGTAACATGGGTCAATTTATCACAAAATAGCATCCAAAATAGCTTTAAGCTAGTGATAGAGAAATTATTGGCATAATTTGGGTATAATTTAATCTCTGTGATGGTGTAAAAGAGTATTCTCATTTACTTATTTCAATTACTCATTTTCAGTACTCTCATTTTAAGTAGAGTACAAAGTTTGCCTGAAATACAAATTGCCTGAAAGTGAATTTGTTGTATCTTTTTTAACAAAACAGTCAGTGAAATGAGTTGCTGAAAGGGATTGTTTACCCAAAAATGAAAATTCTCTCTCATTTACTCCCTCATGCCATCCCAAATGTGTATGACTTTCTTTCATCTGCAGAACGCATATTAAGATTTTTGGAAGAATATTTCAGCTCTTTAGGTCCATAAAATACAAGTGAATGGGTGCCAAAATTTTGACGCTCCAAAATCCACATTGTCATGTTTATTCTGTTGGTTCCTGTTTTTGAAAAGTTCATATCATGTTTTGTTCCTGTTTCCTTGTCATGTGATCTTCCTTTTTGCCTGCATGTTCATGTATCTTGTTTTCATTGGTTCATTGTTTGATTTTATTGGTTAAAGTTTATTTAGTCTTGTTATCTTGTTTATAGTTTAGTCTTGTGATTGGTTATCCTTGTCATGTGTTCTCCCATGTCAAGCATTTAAGACTTCATGTTTTCCATTGTCCTACGTCAGGTATTGTTTGTGTAACATCGTGTTATTGTTCATGCCAAGTACATAGTCAAGTCAAGTCCATGTTTATGTTTTGTTCTAGTCTAGTTTAGTCAAGTTCATGTTTTTGTTTTGTTCACGTTTGCAGTTATGTTTTTTGGGCATCACGTTTGTAAAATAAACTGCACATGGTTAATCATCGTCTTCGTTTGCATCTTCATCATTGCCATTGCCAGCTACATAAGTTACAGAATACCTGACCGCCCATTATGGACCCAGCAGTTCGGCTCTTGCATCTTCATCAGGGGAATCAACCCCTGGAGAATTACGTGGAGGATTTTTTTGCTCTGGCAGACCAAGTGGACTTTTAATGAGGTTGCCCTCAAAGACATTCTTTGGACTGAGTGATCCAATCTCCACTTTGATGCCTGGCGGTCACAGTCCCATCAACCTGGCTCAGTATATCGACCTCGCCCTACAAATCACTGGTTCCACGTTCACTGTGGGGGAGGCGGACGTCAAGCCAGAGTTCCACATCATGGCCGCCGCCAAGCCAGAGTTCCATGTCATGGCCGCCGCCGAACCAGAAGTTCATGTCATGGCTGCCAAGCCGGCATCCCACGTCATTACCAATGAGCCCATGCCTGCCTTGGCCAACAAGTCAACGTTGCCAGCCTCGTCTGTCCCAGAGCCTACACCGCCAACTTCGTCCTCACGGAGGAGAAGGAGGAGAAGGGATTTCGTCTCTGAGTCTCAGTCCATGCCTGCGACCACAGAGGTCACTCCCGAGACTCTACACACGACCACGGAGGTCGTTTCCCAGTTATCCACCGCTTCACATTCCACGACCTTGCCCCACATCATGGTAGCCAAGCCAGTGTCAGCTCGAGGCCACGTCGCAGCCGAGCCAGAGTCAGCCTGCTCCATGCCACGTCGCAGCCGAGCCAGAGTCAGCCTGCTCCATGCCACTTCTCCATGCCATGTCACAGTCGAACCACAGTCTGCTCCATACCATGTCTTAGGCTTGCCTCTGCTACACAGTCCAGGCCCGCCTCTGCTCCACAGTCCAGGCCCCCTATTCCACCTTGGTCCTCAGCCCCATCGGCTCTGCCCCTCGAGCCTCTCATGGCTCCACCCCCCAGCTCCCTACAGAACTCCGGACTTTAATCATGTTTTATGTGTTTTTTCATGTGTTGGGGCGTTGGGAGCCGCCCCATAGAGGGGGGGATATGTCATGTTTATTCTGTTGGTTCCTGTTTTTCATGTCTCTTATTTTGAAAAGTTCATGTCATGTTTTGTTCCTGTTTCCTTGTCATGTGTTCTCCCATGTCAAGCACTTAAGACTTCATGTTTTCCATTGTCCTTCGTCAGGTATTGTTTGTGTAACGTCGTATAATTGTTCATGCCAAGTACATAGTCAAGTCAAGTTTATGTTTTGTTTAGTCAAGTTCATGTTTTTGTTTTGTTCACATTTGGAGTTATGGTTTTTTGGTCATCACGTTTGTAAAATAAACTGCACATGGGTTCTGCTTAATCATCGTCTTCGTTTGCATCTTCATCATTGCCATTGCCAGCTATATATGTTACACACATAAAGGGAGCATAAATGTTATCCATATGACTCCCCAATATGCCCAGTAGGGGGCAATATGCATGAAGAATGTGAATCACCAAAAACAGAATGAGAAAGTGATAGTAAAGGAAAAAGGACTTAAGTGTTGATCTGTTTCTCACCCACACCTATCATTTCACTTCTGAACAGATGGATTTAACCACCAGAGTACTTTTATGTTGACCTTATGTGGATTTTGGAGCTTAAAAATTTTGTTTTCCCTGTATGTTTGCTGATTTATGGTTTGCTGTACCTGTTGTTTTCTTGTTTAGTGTGACGTTCTGTTCTGGTGGTGTGTGCCCATCAGATCGCCGTTGCTTGAGGAGGATTCCTTGGATTCTGCCCGCATGTCGGGAGACTTGTTGTCTGGGCTTTGCTTCGCAACACACAACCTGCTACAGATTGTTCCGGATCTCCACAGCACAACACACTTACCTCTTTTCAATCAGATTCATATTCATACACTTGTGTATACATTCCTAAGGTAGTATTGGGTAATATGGGCTACACAGAATAGCAACTACAGTGACAGACAGCAAGGATTAGATAGATTCTATAGGGGCACATACTACGCTCCTATCTTTTAAGTCATCAGATTGCACCTTCACCAGAATTTTGGCACACTAAGAAGCCAACTACTCTGTCCACAAAAGATTGCAACAGTGGTCGCTTATCAGAAAAAAGAAAAATGTGCGCATTAACCCCACGCCTGACAGCAACAACCGGCGTCAATCCCTCTAACTCAAAAGGTCCATGTACGACTACGAGAGCCCCCACAAAAACTTTGCTCTCTGATTGCTCAAGACCGGTGCTTCTGCACAAATTTTGTTAGTGTTACGATCCCTGGTTGTCTACCCGTGTTTTTCGTGTCATTGTTCGCACCTGTTTGTCATTTGTATAATCATGTCTCTGTGTATTTAAGCCCTGTTTGTTCCTCCATTACCCTGTCGTTCGTTGTTTCTACAGTTTTGATGTCGCTGATGTTGCCCGTGTTCTCATGTTCACTCCCATGCCTGTCTTCCCGTGTTCTTTCCAGCCGTGTTCAACCAGTTCGTGTTCCCTGAATGTTTTCGTGTTTTAGTTTCTGTTGGCCCATCGTGGTAGTTTCATTTGTTCCTGTCTGTTTATTTTCACTCTGTTCAATAAACCGCACGTAGATCCAAACTCCTTGTCTGCCTCATCCTGCAATCATAACAGTTAGGCAAAACTACATAACAGAAAATACTTTGTAAAACAAACCCCAGCCAATAGGCAGAATAAACACAAAGAATGTGTAGATTCATTCAAAGAAATTCCTCGAAGGTGTGTTTCTCCACAAAACAAATTCCAACCGATATAAAGCCGTTCAGATTCCTCGGACAGACAAACAAGTGTTCAGTGAGCCGGATGTTTATTGCAGCAGATGAAGTAATCATTCCAATGTCCCGCAAAAATACTCCACAATACATACTCCAGCCAACATTGAAGCATAAGCACAAATAATTTACAGATTCGTCCACAACTGTCTCGAAGCAGTCCAAAAAGAACTCCAGCCGCTAGGCAGAACCATCACAACATCCTCGGATGGGCAAGAGCCAAATTCACTCGGAGGCCGCATAAAAAAAACATTGTGACTTACTCAGTCCGTCAACTTTATAAAAGACATCCTTTGTGTGGGCATGTAGATATTTTGTGGCCATCCCCACCATCCACTTTCAATCTGGCTGGGAACCCCTGTGCAAAAGCGATCCACTGTCAGTGCAAACGCTTCTTGAAGGGAAGTGTTATTCCACAAAACAAACTCCAGCCTCTAGGCAGAATCAACCTCTCACATGAGAAACAACAAATGGCTTACTCACTCCAATGTATTTATGAAGGACAGTGTTTGCTTGGGACATGTAAATACCCTGAGCCATCCTTCATTTCTATACTCAGTTTGGCCTGAAACATCAGTGCAAATCGATCGCGTTTCCAAATTGTCAAATTCGCAAAGTCCGGGAAAAAGAAAATATTGTTATTCTTCCGAAAAAGCTTTCCTTTGCCTCGCGCAACACAAGATCTGCGTGCCAGGACTCTGTGTGCTCACTCAATTTCCAGCTTATGGCCTGTTATGTCGAGCAGACAAGGGAGGAGCTCATCTAGGAATTTAACAATATCTCTGCTTTCTTCATGCTCAGGAATGCCAACAATCCATATGTTATTTCTTCGGCTCCTATTTTTTTGGATCTTCCAGTTTTTCCAAACATTTTTTCATATCTATTGTGGTCACGAGTGTATTAGCGCATAATTCCCTTTCTGATGACTCCAGATAATCGATCCATTTCTCAACATCTGCCACTTTTGTAACCAACTCAGGGATTTTTGTTTCCATCGCCGCTATCGATCGATATATTACAGCGAGATCCTCCAAGTCAGCAACAACCTTCATCAGCATCACTGACATGTTGAACAGTTGAACACGCTGAATTTCCCCATCCGCACCATCAAAATCGAGTCCCTGGTCTGCAGGCCCATCAGAGGTTTCATCTTGAGCACGTAAGTGTCTTTTTGTATCTCCAGAGCCCAAGGATTTTGACTACCTCAAAGAACAAATATGTAACTGGGTGTATTGAATCTCACTGGATTATAACATGAAAATAATTAAGAAACTAGCAACGTGCGCAGAGCTCGTCGCTCACATGTCTGCTCTTCGAATGGCATCACGTGACCTGAATTCTCTCATTATTTACTAACCCTTATGCCATCTAAAACTCGTATGACTTTATTTCTTCTGTGGAAAGCAAACATAATTATTTTGATGGTGATATGATGCGTTTATTTTCATTCAATGCAAGTCAATGGGGTCCAACTCTTTCAAGTTAAAAGCACATAAAATCAGCATAAAGGTAATCCATACAACTCCAGTGGTTCAATCCATGTCTTCTGAAGCTATGATCGGTTTTGGGTGAGAAACAGATCAAAAGGTTAAAAAAAATTCACTTTAAATCTTGACATCTGTAGTGTCTAGACATGATCATCATGAGAGATGCAAGTTTTAACTTCCTTGTGCCTGACATGTTCACGGAGCATGCTCTGCCCAAGAATGTGTGCTGTACACAGCGATCTGCGCATACATGAAGTGCGTAATTGAAGTGCAATTGAGGTTTTTGTGTATTTTTATGTATTTTTTGTACTATATAAATTTAACTACTGATGATCATTCCAAGTTTTATATTTGAGGGGGCCTAGGTAGCTCAGTGAACATTGACTCTGACTACAACCCCTGGAGTCGAATCCAGGGTGTGCTGAGTGACTCCAGCCAGGTCTCCTAAGCAACCAAATTGTCCCGTTTGCTAGGGAGAGTAGAATCACATGGGGTAACATCCTTATGGTCGCGAGGTGGTTAAGTGGTGAGTTGTGCATGGACCGCGGAGAGAAGCTTGAGTCTCCACATGCTGTGAGTCTCTGCAGAGTCATGCTCAATTAGCCATGTGATAAGATTGACTGTCTCATAAGTGGAGGCAACTGAGCCTTTCCTCCGCCACCTGGATTGAGGTGAGTAACCGCGCCACCACGAGGACCTACTAAGTAGTGGGAATTGGGCATTCCAAAATTGGGGATAAAAGGGGATAAAAAAAAAGTTCTATTTTTATCTAACTTTTTTTAACAACAATTATGATCCATAGTGTCTTTATCTTTAGACATAAATGTAAATGTATACACATTTATCTGAGGTATTAGCCTAAATCTTAACATACAGCTTATAATGCTGATAATCACGTTTTAATAGAAAAATATTTAGTTTTCAACAAAACATTTTGCTGTAATTAATGCATTTGAAAATACAGTGGCCCCAAATGTCTACATACATATGTATACATTTAATTGCATTGATTAGATAACAAAATGTCAAATCAAGTGGCATCTGCAAACAAATGATACTTTTCTCTGAAACTGTTTTTGTCCATATTTGAAATCACTTATATTTGCATTTGTGATTTTGAGTTCCCCTCAAGTTCACACAGGTGCCCACAGAGGAACCACAGGTGCAGTTTATCACATTATGGAAAGATATTTTATTCAATCAGAAAGTGTCCAGATATTTATCTTTTGTTTTATAATTTAAAACCTGACCAAATGTTTTTTTGCCCTTTGCTATTTCTATTAATGTTTCCCATCTTTCTTTTAAATAAACAGCACTTGCTGACAAGGGGCATTGCTAGCATTGTAAGGGAGTTTATGGTGACCACCTCTTCAAGCTTCAAAAACATGCAAAAGTATAATTCAGAGCTCTAATAAATTATTTGACTCACGATTGTTCTGAAAACACACAAAAAGATTTGATGAGAAACAAAACCGAAATCAAATGTATTAAATTATCACCGACCGTTGCTCTTATGTGTTCACAAGCGATCACTTGGTTTCTAATTGTGTCATTGCATTGGGTAATCCTGTCTGCTGTGAAATGGCACCGGTCCAAAGATTTTCACATAACAGTATATTGAAGCCAGCATTTCATGAGCCGGTTAAAACCTACTTGATTTTGGCCAAAAATGCTACACTTACCGAATATTTTCACTGATGTATTGGTCTCTTCATTCGGAGGTCTGTCACACACACTGTCATGGTCCCTGTGGATCTACCTGATTTTTTCCTGTGTGTCTGTGTGTTGTTTCTTGTTTTCCTCTGCCATGTGAGCGGTGTAATTTGCATTGTTCATGAGCTGATTATATCCACCTGTCCCTCGTTTTCTCCTGCCTATTTATTTCCCTTCGTTTCTCGTGTTCATTGCAAGATTGTCGTTTCATGTCAGCGTTTCAGTCTTGCCTGTCAGTCGGTCTTGTTTTGTTTGTTTCTGTCTCCCAGTTTCTCAGGGTAAAGTTTTGTTCCTGTCAATGCCCATCTCTTGATTACCTATCTGTGGATTATTCACTGGACTGCCTTACCTGTTATTACTTACCATCAGGGGTGGAAAGAGTACTGAAATATCATGCTCAAGTAAAAGTGCTGTTACTTCCCAAAATATTTAGTGTGAGTAGTGTAAAAGTACCAGACCTAAAAGCTACTCAAGAGTAAAACAGTAGCTGATTTAAAAGTACTGAGTATTGAGTACTGAGTTTTGACAACTATTGCCCATTATAATAAACACTGTATACTGCAATTTCAAAATGTAGCATACACACCATAATTTATATTCCATTTTATGTCTGTTTTCCATAAATAATAAAAGATATAGGTATTTTGTTGGTATTTTTGACTGCCAACTATTCAAATACATTTTTATCTATGATAAACACTACATGAATCTGATTCCCAAAAAATAAAAGGGTGACATGATTACAGAAATGCACTGATCACCATTTTAAATCAGAATGTATGAAGCAATTACATAAAAATCAAGTTATGTGTGGGGTCCAAAATACCATTAATGCAGAGAAAGCGAGTTATTGTTGTGCATAAAAGATGTTCATAACAATGCACAGAATTCAGAAAAAAGTTAAAAAAGCAGGATCGCTTGGTGTCTCATGTCCCGCACAATGAACTACCCCCTTTAAGTAGCACAACAACACATACATGACGGATATGTCCGTAAACGATCTCTCTCTCCCGCACCACCGCCCGCAATCAGCCTTTATCCCTCTCTTAATTAGCCTAATAAGGTACCGGGTGTGTATAATCACGACCGAGCCCTGCCCTCTGCCCTGCCACATTCCTCCCTCGTTCTCTCAGGCAGTGGAGCCCCCGGCATGAAGTCCACCCCCCTTCCCTGGGGAGGGGCTTGCCTTTTGCCTCGTCTGCTGGCAGGTCATCCCCATCTACCTGGACGAGGGAGGGGAAAAGGGGAGGGAAACAGAAATAATTACATTGGGGGTACTTCCTGCAACAGTGTAGTATCCACCCAAAAAACACTGTAAAATTTAAACGAGAAAGAAAAGGCCAATGCGGAGCGGCAGTGAGAGAGAGAGCGAGAGGAGAGCGAGATGGAAAAAAATAAAAAGGTACTCACCGGTTCTCTGATAGACCGTCGCATGGTCCTCGATCACTCCTCCACCCTCTCAAGCGGACGACAGCCGCTCTTCCCCGGGCGGACCAGAGTCAGACCCACGACCCCCGGTGGAAAGAATGCCCCTCCGCATTCATGGCGACTCCTGGGGACACTCCTCCGCCCCTAGCAGCGGCCCTACAACTCCAGGCAGTCGGGGAGTCACTTCTCTCCTCCCCTCACGGACGGCGGTCTTCTGCGTTTCTGGGGGATGGCAGGCCACTCCTCGCCCCTGGCAGCGGCTCCATCACTCCAGGCAGTCGCGGAATCCAGTCCCCACTCGCCTCGTGGACGGCGGCCGTTCACCGGGTCCGGTCGGTCGAGCTACTCCCTCCCCCGGAGGAAGGCAGCGGCGCTCCCCCGGGTGGACAGCCGTGTCAAGGACTCCACGACGGGCATCCCTCCTCCTTCCCGGATTTCGGCACCAGTGTAACGTAGTTCAATGGAAAGGAGAAAGCGAGAACTGGCTTGGCAATGTAAATAATATTTGAATTATAAACTTAAACAAAAGACAACAACACACACATGACGGACATGTCTGTAAACGATCTCTATCTCCTGCACCACCACCCGCAATCGGCCTTTATCCCTCTTGGATGCGTAATTAGCCTGATAAGGGACCGGGTGTGTAGAATCACGACCCGGTCCTGCCCTCCGCCCTGCCACATAAATGAATACAACTAAAGTCATTCATCAAACATAGTGAGTCCTTTTTTTTCGTTTTCTTGTTATTGTTGTTTGATTAATAGCCTTTTAATGACATACTAGACAGTGGTCTATTGGTTACACTTAAAGTCTGACATTTTGATACAAATAAGCTTCTTTGTCCAACTGTTTACGTTCAATTCATACATAAACGTCTAGGTTTCAATTAATGCTTTACCAAGACCACCATTGGTGGAATTATGATGTGTATTTGATTGTTTAGGCGTGTGCCTGCTATAGCGCTCTTGGAACACACACGCATGTAAAGTGCAGTGCACAAACTTAATAAGCCTGTGTCCTGAAAACAGGGCTGGATTGGTAATCTGGCATACCGGGCATTTTCCTAGTGGGCTGATGCACTTTGGGGCCAATCAGGGGCGGACTGGCCATCGGGAGAACCGGGCAAAATGCAAAACGGGCCAAATGTGCCACGATAAGCTGAAATTGCCAGCGTTATGCAAAAAAGGACAGTGAACATCTGGCTTGAGCAAGCTAAACTCACATGACTCGATCAAGCAATGGACATTTTTCACTGCGAAAAGCCCTCTAAGGTGTTCAATTGCTGTTTGAGGTATAGTCTACATCTATGACAGTTGGGGCCCGATCTACAGCTGATGGTTTGACGGAAGTCACACTCTCTTTGCCAATCACGTGGATGGATAAAAATTAAATCAGGACAGGGAAGTAGCGAACACAGAGGAAGGGAAAATAGCTCAGTAAAAGTACAGATACAGCACTTAAAATGTACTCAAGTATAAAAGTATACCATTATTAAACTACAATTTCTGGGAAAAATTACTTAATTACAGTAATGTTAGTATTTGCAATTCGTTACTTTACACCCCTACTTCTACTTGTCCCACACGATTCTTCCTCATCATCCTCACCTCTGTCGTTTGCAGTCATCCAGCCATCAGCAGCCTGAGCGGGGATTATCATTATTATTTCCATCTCATTGTGCTTTCTATAAAGACTGTTTACTTGTATTCTCAGCATCCTTGGGTCTTTCCTTTACTACTCGTATCACACACTCACCGGTTCAGAATAGAGAAGGGGTAACAGACATTCCCGCCTCCTCTATCTGTCTCTGTTTGACTGAATACTCTGTTTAAAAAAAATAAGGCTAGGCATAGAAATGCATCTATTAACTCATCAGGCATATTTAGTAAATTCTGTTCTCTGGTTTGCGTGAAGCTGCGTTGTGTTCTGTAGTTACAACATTAGATTTCGGTTTGTTTCTCACCAAACCTCATCGTATGGCTTCAGAACAAGTGTGAGTCTCATGGAATAATTTATTAGACTTCTGATTTATACTTTTGCATGCTTTTGATGCTTGAAGATGTGGTCACCATAAAATGCCATTGTATGACATCTCTGAACACAATATTCTTTCATAATTTCTCCCTTTGTGTTAAGAAAAAGAATGAAAGTCATATTGGGTTATAACAACACAAGGGTGAGTAAACAATAACTGAATTTTCATTTTTGGTGAACTATCCCTTTAGGCTCCCCAAGCTCAAAACAGGTTTACTGTTATTCTTACTCTAATTACACCACTGCTTTGATTAAAATTAATCTGAAAGTGTATAGTGGGTATGACTATACATTATGAGAATATGTTTCATCAGGACCCATGAGGTGTGTGATTTTGTAAGTTCACTAAATTTGTTGTTCTGTCCTTGAAATAATTTTTTTTTACTTCTTTCAGTCAATTTAAGAGATTATCATCAAAGTTAGAACACTGTATGTTAATGGAGAAACGTTTAGTTTAGGAGAGGCTACTTACGTGTTCTGACTGGCATTACTTTCATGTACACTGTCATCACATGTGCCATTGTGGAGTTAAATTACCTTTTGCTTACCATAGAGCTGTGTTTTCACGTGTATTGCTGTGTGTGTGTTTACTTGTATGACAGATAATGTGGAAAACATGTAAATTAATGGGCAAATGTATTACAGTGATTATACAGTTGAAGTCAGAAGTGCACTTGGGTTGAAGTCATAAAAACTCTTTTACCACTCCTAAGATGTAATAGTAGCAAACTATAGATTTGGTAAGTCATTTAGGACATCTGCTTTGTGCATGACACAAGTCATTTTTCCAACAATTGTTTACAGACAGATTGTTTCATTTTTAATTGACTACAGTATATCACAATTCCAGTGGATCAGAAGTTTACATACACCAAGTTAACTTTGCCTTTAAGCAGCTTGTAAAATTCCATAAAATGATATCAAACCTTTAGGCTATTGTAACAAACCAGACGAGGAATGAGGATCTACATGCAGTTTTAATGGAAACACAAAAGATGAATAGGGTAACTGAAAACACAGGGAACAAATGAAACATCCACAAGGGGAAAACCAAAATATAAACAAGAGAAACATCCACGGAGGACAGGCGCACACAGTCAAGGACATATATTACATTTAAAAACTGACAACGAATGAACAAACAACAGGGCTTAAATACACAAGCGATAATGATTAAATTAAACACAGGTGAGAACAATGAAACTGGCAGTGATGAGGGCAGGGAATTATGGGAATTGTAGTCCGGGACAGATGGCAAGTGAGAAACACAGGGCAGACAACAGGGAATCATGACAGCTATTAGCCAATTAGCTTCTGATAGGAGGTGTACTTAATTGGAGGTGTACCTTTGGATATATTTTAAGGCCTACCTTCAATCTCAGTGCCTCTTTGCTTGACATCATGGGAAAATCAAAAGAAATCAATCAAGACCTCAGAAAATACATTTTCAAGACTGGTTCATCCTTGAGAACAATTTCCAAATGCCCGAATGTACCACGTTCATCTGTACAAACAATAGTACGCAAGTATAAACACCATGGGACCACGCAGCCATCATACCGCTCTGGAAGGAGACACATTCTGTCTCCTAGAGGTGAACGTAGTTTGTTGTGAAAAGTGCAAATAAATCCCAGAACAACAGCAAAAGACCTTGTGAAGATGCTGGAGGAATCAAGTAGACAAGTATCTATATCCACAGTAAAACGAGTCCTACTGTATTTCGACATAACCTGAAAGGCTGCTCCGCAAGGAAGAATCCACTGCTCCAAAACCACCATAAAAAAAGCCAGACTAGAGTTTGCAAGTGCCCATGGGGACAAAGATCTTATATTTTAAATAAATGTCCTCTGGTCTGATAAAACAAAATGTTAACTGTTTGGCCATAATGACCATCGTTATATTTGGAGGAAAACGGGTGAGGCTTGCAAGCCGAAGAACACCATCCCAACCGTGAAGCATGGGGGTGGCAGCATCATGTTGTAGGGGTGCTTTGCTACAGGAGATGGCATCACGAGGAAAGAAAATTATGTGGATATATTGAAGCAACATCTCAAGACATCAGCCAGGAAGTTAAAGCTACTTTACAAATGGGTCTTCCAAATGGACAATGACCCCAAGTATACCTCCAAAGTTGTGGAAAAATGGCTTTAAGGTCAAGGTATTAGAGTGGCCATCACAAAGCTCTGACCTCAATCCGATTAAAAAATGTGTGGCCAGAACTTAAAAAGCATGTGCGAGCAAAGAGGCCTACAAACCTGACTCAGTTAAACCAGTTCTGTCTGAGGAATGGGCCAAAATTCCAGCAACTTATTGTGAGATGGTTGTGGAAGGTTACCCAAAAAGTTTGACCCAAGTTAAACAATTTAAAGGCAATGCTACCAAATACTAAGAAAGTATATGTAAAGGTCTGACCCACTGGGAATGTGATGAAAGATATAAAACCTGAAATAAATCATTCTCTCTACTGTTATTCTGATATTTCACATTCTTAAAATAAAGTAATGATACTAACTGACCTAAGACTGTAAGAATGTTTTTAACAATTAAACGTCAGAGACTTCAAAAGTATATTTGATGAGTTTCTTATTTCATTGGGTATAGTGAATTAATAATGGTTGTGTAATGCAGCGGTTAAAGGTTACATAAAGTACAGCAGTTGCAATCTGCAAACTAGAAAAGTGACTTTTGGCTGACACCTATAACCTTACTTTAAAACTGACATTACACACATAATTTGCACTTTAAACCTTCTCTACATGCTCGTAATTCATTGCTGTATCGGCACAATTGTCTTGATTTAACCCTTGTGCGTCAATTTAAAAAAGTTACTTTAAAAGGGCCTTCGAGGACAAAAATGTCTGTGTCAAAAAACTGCCATAATAATATTATATATTAATATTATTTTCCTGATCATAAATACCAAATATTCATTTATTTTCAGGATTTTAACCCTTTAAATGCCAGTTTATTTATATATTGTTGACTTTTTATGAAAAAATAAATAAATAAAAAACATATCAAATGAATATTTTGGATTATCACTGTCTGGGATATGTCAATTATTAGAAACAACATGGATTTTGATGCATTGTTACTTTTTGTGCAAATATGGCGCCATCTGGTGGAAAATATAAAACATTTTAATTTCTTAAGCCAGTGCAATATATCATAGAATTCATGATTTTATGCTTTAAGGGCACTTGGATCAAATGTTGCCATTTTGAGCCAATTCAGGCTTTCAATGGGGAAATTTTTGTACTGAAGGTCCTGAGTGTAACTATTTTGTGAGCACAATGTATTATAGATGTATTTTAGGAATTGAGGTTGAAATATCCCAAAGTTCCCCCAAAAAACAAAAATTTTTTCCCATTGGCATTAACATTGCTAAAAAGATCTAAAACATTTTTTAAAAAGACAAAAAATGTCCTGAAGGTTCATAATGACCACAAACTTTGAAGGAGGGTCCTGAGGAAAACAAAGGGGTCAAAGAACCATAAGAGATTAATTATTTTTCTCTGAATCTTTTGTTCCCAAAATCAAGAGACCCTCATGCCAAAATGTTGTCAAAAGAATTTTGTCAAATCCTTTTAGAGCTACAAGCCAACTAATTGTTTGGAGTACTTTTAATTGCGACCTCTGCTGTTTATAAAAAGCAGGCATTGTTCAATGCATTCCTTAAAATAAAAATAAAAAACAGAAAAGCTCTCCCCTCAACATTATAATTCATAATTCAAAATCTATCAAGTGTTTTGCCTGTTGCTTGACAGCAGTCATGAATTTGCCAAGAAGAGACATACAAATGGTAAGTGAAGTCTTTCAAAAATGGGAGAAACCTTACTTTAGTGTTCATCTATACTGTTTTTACATAGTAAATTAAATGTGTCACTATGTCTTCACAACAGAAGGTAATAATTACTGTATATATTGACACACACACACACACACACACACACACACACACACACACACACTCATGTAGTGTTTCCATGTTTTATGGGGACTTTCCATAGACATAATGGTTTTTATACTGTACAAACTTTATATTCTATCCCCTAAACCTAACCCTACCCCTAAACCTAACCCTCACAGAAAACTTTCTGCATTTTTACATTTTCAAAAAACAAAATTTTGTATGATTTATAAGCTGTTTTCCTCATGGGGACCGACAAAACGTCCCCACAAGGTCAAATGGGGACATTTGGTCCCCACAAAGTGATAAATACACGCTCACACACTCACACACACACAGACACACACACACACACACACACACACACCTGCTGAACAAAACAATACAAATTCTAAAGGTTACACAACAATACCAACTCAAACTATTGGTTAATTACCTTTACCAAATGTGTTTGTAGTGTGTTTTAGTCATATTCCTGTAGGATTTAATGGTTTGCATTGGTTTCCATTACAGAGCTGCAGTGGTCCCTAATGGTTTCCAATGATATAAACCAACACATTACCAGTAGAGGCCTGCAAAGGAACCATTATAGTTCCCATAAAAACCATGTAATTCCGTAATGTATTACCATTAAACAATTCGATTTTGTATGACAGATGTTATTATTATTATTTATTTATTTTTCAGCAGAGAATATACACTAGCGATTTAATTACAGAGTACTTGTAATTGCAACCTCTGCTGTTTATAAAAAGCAGGCATTATTCAATACATAGTGGCAATGGTTGTAGGGCAAATAATGTCGACTTATGCAAACACTATTACAGCAAGCTGATTTCTCAAGTAACAAATTAAGATAATGCTTATTCAGAATTTTAAAAAAAAGTCCTGTTGTTTTTACAAAAAAAATCTGGCAGCTGTGGTTGCCAGAATAATTATGTAGAAAATACAGTTAAAATGTAAACCACTTTACAAAAACAACCTGTACATTTTACAGTTTAAAATGATTGCAATTTACACGCTGGCACTTCTGTTAAATTTACCGTCTTCTGAAAAACATGCCTTCTGAAACTGTAAAAATCTGTGGTTTACTTTATAAGGTATTTGCCAATCACCGTAGCAACTACAGAAGGGCACATGATGACATGAAGTTCAACAATAGAGGCTCTTCCAGGAGAAATAACCAATTACTGTAACATATTACTGTTTTTTTCGATTGCTAAACGACAGTGAGCACAACTGGAGCTACATGTGCAAAACTCTAACTACAGTCTGCACTACCAACACCTGAGCTAAACAGTTCACATCACCTGCAAAACTCATTCCAAGCAACACAACTCTTAACACATGGCTCAAAACAGGCTCAGTGCAGCCAAACACTATACACCATGCACACTGAGATAACACACACTGTCACTCAGAACACACTGAGAGTAAAAACACTAGCATCAAACACCAATACAGAAAATACAAACTTTTCATCTTTACAGTTTGAACAATTTCAGTGACTTCATACAAAGTAATATTTTCTTCAAAGAAAAGAGTGACATTCTTTCACATGATTTATTTACATTTTTAGAACATAACAATTCTTTAAGGTAAATGAAAATTAGCAGTTTGCTTCAATAGTCTGTAGTAATTTACGGAATTACAGTAATGAGAAAAAAAAGGTAGAAACTAAAAGTACATAATGTAATTCGAACAAATAATTGAGGGGGGCTAATCCTGCCTCTCTCTAGCATCAGGCCACAGGTTTTCATCAACATCACATCTAATGTTCTCTCTTGCCATGCACTTGGGGAAGAACCTTCTGGAGTGCCTTATCCATCCCTGGCAGTCCTCTGGACTCATGTCCTCACCTCCGGCACACATGGCTTCCAAAAGAGACATTTGGTCATGTGGGTGGTGATCAAACACTTTCCACCTCCAGGCAGAGAAAAACTCCTCTATTGGGTTGAGGAAGGGTGAATATGCAGGCAGGTACAAAACCATAAATCTGCGATGTGCTGCAAACCAATCTGTGACAGCTGCAGAGTGGTGAAAAGCAATGTTATTGCAAACTATGACAAAAACTTGGGGGTTTCTTACTGGCTCCCCCTGTTCTGCTGGCACTAGCTGAGCATAGAGCTGTTCTAGGAAAGCTATAAGCCTTTCTGTGTTGTATGAGCCAATGAGTGGTGTGTTGAGAAGCAAACCATCATTGGCCATTGCAGCACACATGGTGATATTTCCCCCCTTTGGCCTGGAACCTCCACAGTGGCCCTTTGACCTATAACATTCCTTCCTCTACGCCATGTTTTGGCAAGGTTAAATCCAGCTTCATCGATAAATACAAATGAATGTGGTGTTTCCAGTGCTTCCACCTCCATTACTCTCTGAAAAACAGTAAGTGCACAGATTTACTGTAGTAATGCTAGTGTTTTTTTTTACTGTAAATATTTTTTATAGCTGTGTATGTAACCTCAGACATCTTACCTGGACATATTGGTATCTTTGCTATTTTACCTGTTCACTGTTTCTCTCGAACGGTACAGTGTATAACTGTTTCATTGTAACTTGTTGTTTCTGTAGGACTCGAGCAATAGTTGTTGTGCTGACAGAATTACAGTAACAATTTCAAATATATCGTTATCAGCCAGCACTCTATCTTGAATCTCCCGCAGTTTTATTGCATTGTTGACAACAACCATGTCAACAATAGCATTTTCCTGCGCATCTGAAAATATTTTTGCTCTTCCTCCTGTTGGGAGCAGACTTTGGGTCCTGTTGTAAAAATATATTTTACAGTCAAACTTAGTGTAATATATATCTGTGTAAATATTCTATAATTGCAATACAAAATAAATTCCTGTAATGTTTTCATTTACTGTAAGGATGTAACTCTCACCTGTATGTATGATGGAAAATTCGCATTACAGATGCCACTGTGGATCTTTGCAGATTGGGTTGCACCCAATCTGCAAAGTATGTAGCACCCTCAACCCTGCCTCTCTCAATGAGAGACCATGGTTCACGACATGGTCTATAAGTGTAGCCCTTATTTCATCTAAAATAACAGCTCTTTGTCTTCTTTGTCGTCCTCCACGCATCCGCCCTCTCCCTGCCACCCTTCTCCCTCCACGAACCCGTCTTCCTTGTTCCATTTCCAAAATTAGTCTTTCTGAGCTCTACCTATATACATATATAGGTGTGTTCACTAACAAGTCTAAAACAAGACACTTGCTTAGCTTTTCAGCTGAAATTGCAATCAGCAGTGTTTGAAAGGCACAAGGCTGAAATCTATTCTGTTTTGAATGTGTGGTTCACAGTTTTGACAGCAGTGTGTTAGCATTTGAACAAAGTGCTGTAAATCCACAGTGTTGTGCAGGTTGTGGTTAAAGTCATGGGATAAGTGTGTAGAGTTTTGAAAACTGTGTTCAAGCAATGAAAAACGAACTAGAGTTTGGTCCACATGAACTGCTGCTGTGCAGACTGTAGTTAGAGTTTTGTACATGTAGCTCCAGTTGTGCTCAAAAAAACTGTAAGACAGTGCTCAATGACACTCACACAAACACTAAACACCATCATGGTAACACATGTAAGATTTAAATAATGCAGTAAACATGAACTAAATTACATCAAACATAACACAGAACACCCCAGTGTACATAACTGATATTAAAAATATGATGAAACATAACTATTCCCATACAATATAATGAAATGTAATGAGTCACGCAGGGAATTGTGGGAAAACCTGATTACTGTTCTTTTTACCATTAATTTTACAGGAAAATCTTACTTTTTACATTTAAATAATTACATTTTTTACATAATTTTATTGTAAAAACTACTGTATTGTCTTTTAAAATATATTAAAAATTTTACTGTATATTTTACAGTTAATATTTGTTAATCAGTTAACATTTTATTTCTGTAGCATTTTTACAGTATTTTACTGTTAAAATTACTGACATTTTTTACAGTATACTTCAAAAGCGTGTGCACCAGTTCCTGTTAATTTCACAATATATTTGGCATTTCACAAATGAATCTCAATTGTGACTGCATCAGACAATGTGAGCCACTTTGAACATTTTTCAGAACAAATCTTTTCTCCCACTTAAGAAAAGCAGTGTGTTTAATAGGGGCCTTTAGCCCTTGCAACAGGTGGGCTTTTTACCCCAAATACTATTGTTTCACTTACTGAACTATGTGTAAAACTTTTGATGTGTTTTGAGAGAAAAGAAAATCAAAAATGCATTTTACCCTGTGGTTCCGGTAGCCCCGCTTTACCCTAATATAAAGCGTTGACAATTTTCTTTTATTTGTTAATTTTTTATCATTTTTGTTGAATTCAAATGTGCCTTATTCTTGCAATTTAATATTTGCTACATTAGGTTGTACTTCTGCTGCTGGTCATATTGTAGTCAACACAAACTGATGGCAGAGATTTCTGAGCTTCTTGTCCATTTTTTGTGTCCACAGTTAGGCCTACCATTCACAGTGCTACAAAGTGATACAGGCATGTTTTCTGTGGTCACATCCATACAAAATTCACTGAATCCTCTGAAGAAGAAAAAAAAGAGAAGAATATCCTTCCCTCTACTGCATAGTTCATTACTCAAAATATATCAGTGACATGTCTTATTCAAATATGTTGGACTTGTTTTGGAAGAGTTTCAAAACTCTTTTCTGGTCTGGGTCGTTCATTTAAAAATTACTATATACATAGTAAGAGTAAATGTTTCATTTCACATATGGTTTCAAAACATACTTGTGTGGAATAAAATGAGAACATTTGCTATAATCACCAATATAAAGCACATTTTAAGTGTAGGCTCCTGTATGTCTACTGGGTTTCAGTTGGGTCAGACTCAGAGGAGCTATTGGAGGATTTGTGGAGCAACTCGTCAAAAATTTGAAAAGAAGGCTAATGGAATTGTTATTATATATGTTTTTAAACAACCCCAATATGATCAAACAAGAATCGTTAAATGAGAGTCTTTACACAGCCGAATTGAAACTGCCCTGAGCAGGCTATGAGTCTGCCCCAAATTCTGTGTAAAGACGCAATGGTGCATAAACCAAAATAATCTTTTCCAGCTCTGACCCACCTCAGTCCCTTTCTTTCTATTGTTTTGGTTCTGTGTAAATAAAAAGCATCATCAGAGTTAGTGTAAATGCACCTTTTCATGGTATTTAGCCTATACCACTTCAGATGCAGCTTACTGTGTGAAGACAGCATGAGAATACATTTCGATTTGGGAACCTTTCTTCACTTATTTATATTGTGTGCTGATGAAATGAATGTATTGATTTAAGAGGTTAACATGTAATTTCAAAATGCTGTTCTTTTAAAAATATATAAAAGGGGTTAAAAATACCTTGAAAAAATATTTGTTATTTATGTTTTAATATGTATTATTTATATACAGTGCCTTGCGAAAGTATTCGGCCCCCTTGAACTTTTCGACCTTTTGCCACATTTCAGGCTTCAAACTTAACGATATAAAACTGTAATTTTTTATGAAGAATCAACAACAAGTGGGACACAAACATGAAGTGGAACGAAATGTATTGGATATTTCAAACTTTTTTAACAAATAAAAAACTGAAAAATTGGGCGTGCAAAATTATTCAGCCCCTTTACTTTCAGTGCAGCAAACTCTCTCCAGAAGTTCAGTGAGGATCTCTGAATGATCCAATGTTGACCTAAATGACTAATGATGATAAATAGAATCCACCTGTGTGTAATCGAGTCTCCGTATAAATGCACCTGCTCTGTGATAGTCTCAGAGGTCCGTTTAAAGCACAGAGAGCATCATGAAGAACAAGGAACACACCAGGCAGGTCCGAGATACTGTTGTGGAGAAGTTTAAAGCCGGATTTGGATACAGAAAGATTTCCCAAGCTTTAAACATCCCAAGGAGCACTGTGCAAGTGATAATATTGAAATGGAAGGAGGATCAGACCACTGCAAATCTACCAAGACCCGGCCGTCCCTCTAAACTTTCAGCTCATACAGGGAGAAGACTGATCAGAGATGCAGCCAAGAGGCCCATGATCACTCTGGATGAACTGCAGAGATCTACAGCTGAGGTGGGAGACTCTGTCCATAGGACAACAATCAGTCGTATACTGCACAAATCTGGCCTTTATGCAAGAGTGGCAAGAAGAAAGCCATTTCTTAAAGATATCCATAAAAAGTATCGTTTAAAGTTTGCCACAAGCCACCTGGGAGACACACCAAACATGTGGAAGAAGGTGCTCTGGTCAGATGAAACCAAAATCGAACTTTTTGGCAATAATGCAAAACGTTATGTTTGGCGTAAAAGCAACACAGCTCATCACCCTGAACACACCATCCTCACTGTCAAACATGGTGGTGGCAGCATCATGATTTGGGCCTGCTTTTCTTCAGCAGGGACAGGGAAGATGGTTAAAATTGATGGGAAGATGGATGGAGCCAAATACAGGACCATTCTAGAAGAAAACCTGATGGAGTCTGCAAAAGACCTGAGACTGGGAGGAGATTTGTCTTCCAACAAGACAATGATCCAAAACATAAAGCAAATCTACAATGGAATGATTCACAAATAAACATATCCAGGTGTTAGAATGGCCAAGTCAAAGTCCAGACCTGAATCCAATCGAGAATCTGTGGAAAGAACTGAAAACTGCTGTTCACAAACGCTCTCCATCCAACCTCACTGAGCTCGAGCTGTTTTGCAAGGAGGAATGGGCAAAAATTTCAGTCTCTCGATGTGCAAAACTGATAGAGACATACCCCAAGCGACTTACAGCTGTAATCGCAGCAAAAGGTGGCGCTACAAAGTATTAACTTAAGGGGGCTGAATAATTTTGCACACCCAATTTTTCAGTTTTTTATTTGTTAAAAAAGTTTGAAATATCCAATAAATTTCGTTCCACTTCATGATTGTGTCCCACTTGTTGTTGATTCTTCACAAAAAATTACAGTTTTATATCTTTATGTTTGAAGCCTGAAATGTGGCAAAAGGTCGAAAAGTTCAAGAGGGCCGAATACTTTCGCAAGGCACTGTATATTAGGCTATATATTATTATTATTATTATTATTACAGGACCACATCTGGCCTTAGGTTTGTCTGGACGACCTGGGGGAACTGCAGCCTTCCTCCCAGGTCTACCTTCATATCCCATGATTGGGCCTTTTGTAGTAGGTTGTTTGTTGTTTTTACTGTGGTTAATGGCTTTTCTCCCTCTCTCACAAACTTGACCAATGGTGTTGGTTTCCTGTGTGTTTGTTGTTTCTTGCATTTCTCCTGCTCCAGGGTGTTAGCAAGTATCATGAGCACCTTATCATGGCACCATCTGTATCTTCCCTGGGTAAGTGCTTTTTTACACCCTGACAAGATGCGTGCCAAGGTGCTCCTCTCCCCACAAAGCTTGCACAGTGGGTTCTCTCTCATACCCCACTTGTGCAAGTTTGTTGGAGTTGGGAGCGTGTCATACACCGATCGCAGCAGGAAGGATATGCGGAAAGGCTCCAGTTTCCATAGATCCGCCCATGTTATTTTCCTCTTGGGAAGGTCCCATTTGGTCCAGGCTTCATGGGATGCTAGCTCCACTTTCCTTGATCTTCGTCCTTCCTCCTCCAGGTACCGTACTTCCTCTTGGATCATAGCTCTTCTCTCCTTGGTATCTGTCTTCCCCCATTGTTGGAAATTGGAAGTTTTGAGGCCCTGTCTCCCTGTGCATGGCATTCCAATAATGTCACGTAGCTTCAGCATACTTTCAGCTTGTGTGACAGAGGTGTCGGCTACCCACTTGCGTCCTGATCTTGTAGTAACGCCTGCAGGTCTGACTTGTTCATCCTGGGAGTCTCTGTCATTAACATTCTACACTTTTCCACCTTGAATTCCTCCACCACGGATGACAGAGGAAGTTGGAGCTGTCCTGATCTTATGTATAGGCCTACTGAAGTGAAGCTTGGAAGGATTCCCAGCCACCTTCGGAGGAACTTGTGTATGACTACAGATGTGTATGTCTCTCTTTCATCTGCTGAACTGATGAATTTTTAGAAGAATTTATCAGCTCTTTTGGTCCATATAATGCAAGTGAATGGGTGCCAAAATTTCAGCATAAAAGTATTCCATATAACTCCAGTATTTAAATCAATGTCTTCAGAAGTGATATGATAGGTGTGGGTGAGAAACAGATCAATATTCAACTCCTTCTTTACTATAAATTCTCTTCTCCACTCTGTCAATCTCCACTTTGACTTTGACTTTCTCATTCTTCTTCTTGTGATTTTGGTGATTCACAATATTCATCCATATCGCCCCCTATTGGTAGAGAGAAGGATTTCTTGCAAAAAATGACTCAATTGATCTGTTTCTCACCCACACCTATCATATCACTTCTGAAGTTATTTAAACGGTTACATTTATGAGACCTTTATATGCTTTTTGGAGCATCAACATTTTGGCACCCATTCAATTGCATTATTTGGACCAAAAGAGCTGATCAATTCTTCTAAAAATCATAATTTGTGTTCTGGCGAAGAAATAAAGTCATACACATCTGGGATGGCATGAGGGTGATTAAATGATGAGATCATTTTCTTTTTTTGGCTGACCTATCCCTTTAACTCCGGCAGATGTCACTCTCTCACCAATATCCGCCCATCCTGCAGCGAGAGCTCCGTGGTTTACGCTCGGGCGGATGTAGAAGGAGCGAACGCTATAGGAGGGGCAAATCCAGGCGAATTGAATCGGTCACTGTCCAAGATAAGGGGCTTGACCGAAGGCTTGAGATTCTCGCGAGGTGAGCCGACAAGTAATGCAGATGCCTTCAATAAGGCGATTGCACTATTTTTACGCTTCGATGTCTTTCCATGCGTGATTTTATCAGTCATTATGATGATCCAGTTATTCTAGAGAGGGAGATGAGACATTATACCCAGATCACAGGGGGAGGGAAACATTACAACCAAAGTGTCCGAGGCTGCACCTGATATCAAACAAACAGGGAAGAAGAGGACCTGGCTCTATCATTCCGCTTCACGCTGCTGTTAATGTTTTATGTCTCTTACTATCTGGATTTTGCTTCGTGCACACATTATCCCGGACATCAAACCGCAAAATGAGTGAGGCAATATCAGATGTCCCGAAAGAACTGCTTGGTAAGGATTTCTCCTCAATTGCACTGTATATTATCGCGTGACAAAAACAAACGACCCGCGATAAATCAGAATGATCGACTCGTGCATTCCAAGTGTTGTAGCAGTGAGTTATTATGATTTAAATTCAGCGATGGAGTGTTTACAGTCTTGCTTTGTGATTGTAATACCGTTTCGCTTTACATAAGAATAAACAGCGATTATTCAAAATGACCAAACTGTATAATCCTATATGTCAGTTGGATTTACTGTTTAATTTGCGTTAGTGTTTGTTTAAGGGGTTGTTATTGTGATTGTAATTGACATGCCTTTATGGTGCTTTATGCTATTAGGGCAGTTACAGTCTTTTTGTGCGCTATTGTTGAATGTTATTCAAAAAAAATTGTGTACTGTAATGTGTACACTGCTGCAGCATAATAATTAATAGATATAAATAACTACAGTCTCTTAAACAGCAGTTCCTACCCAGAGAAACCAGAGCGAGACAGAGAACTAACAGCCATGCGTTCAATCACGGTTGTCTACAAACCCGCTATTGTATGGGGAATTTGTCTGTTATTGTGGGAAAGATATGAAACCATCACTGCAAATGAAGATATCTCTATCCCTAAATCAGTTTATTAAAAGCCCAGTATTGATCACCCAGTGTGCAGTGTTTTACCCTGACTGTAAAGTTTACTTAGCCTACAGTATGTATACAGCAATGAGTATAACATGAATCTGAGTTCCAGTGTGCACTGGTGTTGGATGACAAGTCATATTGCCTAAACAGCGTTGGAATGCGTTTTCTCATAACTTGGAGTTGGCAGTTTATGTCACAGTTCATTATCAATCAAAAGACATATGCAGGCAAGCACTGAAAACAAAATGTTTTTCATTTCAGAGCAGAAATAGTATTTTTGGCTTCCGTTTAAGATGATCCGCAGCCTTCTTTCCAAATGGTAACTGTTAGAATGAAATAAAAGAATGATTCATATTGTTCTTTTTCTAAATGACAGTACTCTGTGCTAAGGGTGAGTGAATAGCCAGTTGCAGTTTTGCCAGATCTCACAAGTGAAACAAGCGACCTGGTCAGAAAAAATAAATAAATATATAAATAATAAATGCATTCGTAATATTAGATACTGTATTTACCCAAACTATTTCAAATATACACTGGCAGCTAAAAGTTTGGAATAATGTACATATTTTGCTCTTATGGAAAATAATGGGTAGTTTTATTCACCAAAGTGGCATTCAACTGATCATGATGTATAGTCGGGACATTAATAACGTGAAAAATGACTATTACAATTTGAAAAAAAAATTCAGAACTACTTCAAAGAATTCTCCTCAAAAAATCCTCCACATGCAGCAATGACAGCTTTGCAGATTCTTGACATTCTAGCTGTCAGTTTGTCCAGATACTCAGGTGACATTTCACCCCACACATCCTGTAGCACTTGACATAGATGTGTCTGTCTTATCGGGCACTTCTCACACACCTTACAGTCTAGCTGATCCCACAAAAGCTCAATGGGGTTAAGATCCATAACACTCTTTTCCACTTATCTGTTGTGCAATGTCTGTGTTTCTTTGCCCACTCTAACCTCTTCTTTTAGTTTTTTGCTTCAAAAGTGGCTTTTTCTTTGCAATTCTTCCCATAAGGCTGCACCCCCGAGTCTTCTCTTTACTGTTGTACATGAAACTGGTGTTGAGTGGGTAGAATTCAATGAAGCTGTCAGCTGAGGACGTGTGAGGTGTCTATTCCTCAAACTAGAGACTCTGATGTACTTATCCTCTTGTTTAGTTGTACATATGGGCCCTCTATAGCCTTTATTCCTCAAAACAATTATTGACTGACGATTTTCTATAGAAAGCGGAAATGGGGTCTGTCTAGATTAGATCAAAAATGATCTTTTTTCAAACAGTGATGGTGCTGTTTTTTACATCAGTAATGTCCTGACTATACTTTGTGATCAGTTGAATGCCACTTTGGCGAATTAAAGTGCTAATTTCCTTCCGAAATAGCAAAATCTGTACATTATTCCAAACTTTTGGCTGCTAGTGTACATCTGGTCATAAATTAATCAATTAATAGCCTAAATCTCTTCACAGTAAATTTACTGTAATAAACTTTTTGAAGAAAGCTGACAGCCGTGTGTATATGGGTGTAAAATGTACAACGCTTATACGGTGCATGTAAACTGCAACGCAGCTTTCTCGCAATTCCGGTGTCCATATTAATGTATTCATTTATTTCCCTGAACTGGCGTTAAAGCCTATGGTATTATTTTCCACCATAAACAAACATGGAAGTGCATCCTATGTGTAAATCCCTGCAAATACTTTTCACCTGTAGGCATCAGTGTGGGATCAGTAGGCAACATGGCCTTGTTTCTGGGTGTATGAATATGTTTCAGTGTGTTTCATGCTGCTGAGTGAACAAACAGTCCGGGGAGACGTTGCACAGCATGTACAGGCTGTTCCTCTGTCCATGCCCCACAGGCTGGCCATGACATGGTCTCAACACCGATGCTCTTAGCCTTGAAAGGAAGAGGGAGACCAATGTGGTGGATTAAAACCAGAAAGGGGACTTCATTAGCTATGCAAACTCTTGTGTAACAGGGTCTGTTGCGGGGATGCTCATCCCTCAGGCGCGCAAAGCTGCAGCTAGATTATAACGTGAGGATTTAAGGATTTTAAACAATTTTAAATGGGAAAACTAGACAAAACTCTTGATAACGGTAGTATTTTTGGAAACAGCAAATTTGTTTTTACTGAATTGACTTAATAAAAAGTATTTTTAGGGGGACCTGGGTTGCTCAGCGAGTAAAGATGCTGACTACCACACCTGGAGTCGTGAGTTCGAATCTAGGGCGAGCTGAGTGACTCCAGCCAGGTCTCCTAAGCAACCAAATTGTCCTGGTTGCTAGGGAAGGTAGAGTGACATGGGGTAACCTCCTCATGGTCGCTATAATGTGGTTCTTGCTCTCTGTGGGTGTGTGGTGAGTTGTGCGTGGATGCCGCGGAGAACAGCTTGAAGCTTCCACACGTGCTACATCTCCACGGTAACGGGCTCAACAAGCCACGTGATAAGATGCGCGGATTGATGTCTCAGACACGGAGGCAACTGAGATTCATCCTCCGCCACCCGGATTGAGGCGAGTCACTACACAATCACGAGGACTTGGAGCGCATTGGGAATTGGACATTCCAAATTGTGGAGAAAAAAATAAAATAAATAAAAAGTATTTTTTTTTTCCCTTTAATTCAATGAATGTAATTTAGAGTTATTTTAAAAATATGATTTTGTCGTCATTGTTAGTAAGCACCTTTAATACCACCTTTTAAGTCAGGCTGAATAATTGGTTAAGAGTTAACAATTATTCGTTGCAGTAATCGCCAAATAGTAGAAGAATCATTCTAATCATCGTTAGACTAATCCATTATCAAAGTAATCATTAGTTGTAGCCCTAGTGTAACAATAGGGTAATTAGCAGCAGACTGTCTTCTGAAATGAGCAAGAGAGAGTGGCCTCATTGTTTTTCTGGCCTATCGTTGTACGTGCTGAGTTTTCCCAGAAAAAAAAGAGGCATTGTTCTTTTATAGAACAGAACATGCAGCAATAGTTGTTAACTGAATTCTGTGTTTGTGTGTGTGTGTGTGTGTCTTGAGTATGTGGCTTGGAATTTGTGTTCCTAATTCATACGTTCATGTGTGCTTGTGAGCGGCTCGCTGTGGTGCTCATCATTAAGAACTACTTTATATTTATCATCATGTTTTGTTGTATCTTCTATTATAGGAATAGTTCACCCAACCCAAAAATGAAAATGCTGTCATAATTTACTTGCCATCATATAATTCCAATCCCATATGTTGTTATTCTTTTCCATGGAACACATAAGGTGAATTTTGAAGAACCTTTACACAATTTGAGCTCCAAAGAGGACAAAATAAAAAAAAAATTAGATAAAGCATAATTGAAAAGAAGTCCATATGACTTGTACACAATACTGTATATACCAGGTCTTCTGTAGTCATATGAAGCTTTTTGTGACAATAAGACTGAAGATTTTCACTGAATATCTTCAGCATATCCACTCTGTTGCAGCTCTCAAATCAAATATGTTGGCGGAGAAGATTTTCAGTGAATAAAGGCTAACATTTTTGTCTTGATTCTTGCACAAAGCTATTAAAGACTTAAATGCAGTGCAGAAGTCTTATGGACTACTTGAATGGTGCTCTAATGGATGCAATTTTGAGGATATATAAAATGTTTGATCTTATAATTTGGCAGACATTATTGCCCATTATTATGTGGCTCTCTGGAATATTCTATTCAGTCATCCAGGTATTGTGAATCATCTTTTCTATTTCTTGTATGACTGATATTTACAAGCTTATGAAATAATTTCAACTCAAATATTTAATGTCCATTTATTTATTTATTTGGCCATTAGTGATATAATAAGTGGGATAATAAGTAGTCAGGTGGTAATTTTCACAATATACACAACTTCCAGAACACTGACGCAAACCGGAGGGAGAAATCAGCTGGTTCTGGAGACTCCATGCATTCTTTCTTCTGACATAAACACTTAATTTTAACTCAAATTAATATTTCATGTCCATTTAATTATTTATTTAGTAAGTACCCATATAATAAGTGAGAATAAACGGTCATTATAGCAAAATAAATCCCTTCAGGGTGATACAGGACCCCAGTGCTATGTGTTGAGGTCCTGATCACCCTGTCGTGGTTTATTTTGCAATAATGACTGTCTGACTTTTGATTATCCCTTACATATGTGTTTTAATTTACTGACCGACTTATACATTAAGAGACTGTTCACTAAGTAAGTGATGCCCTTTTTGAAGAGTGACTTCATGCCAAAGTGTTGCCACTATTACAATTGCACCTTGACAGCAGACATGACCCTCTTTTCCCATTATTCCAAAGCTGGAGGAGAGTCTGTATGGGTGTGAAGAATCGATTAGAAGTGAAACTTGTGTGTAAATATGACTGCTGGGGACTATCTACACTGTGCCAGACTTATGAACTGCTGCTTGATATGACATTAATGTGATTCAGATTTTTCTCCCCCATCAATCTCTTTGCTAAAAAAGTATTGGGGCTCTGGTTCATATTGTATAAGAGAAAAACAGCAAATAAAATTAAAAAAAATGTTTGTATGAAATTACTATGATGTCACACTGCAGGCAACCATGCTTATGGATTCTTTTGAGCAGCAGATTTCAATGGTCAGTATGGGCTGTGCTGCAATATAATAATCTATTTGTTAAATTAATATAAGTTATTATAAATGGATGTCTATGGCTTAGAGAGAAGAAATATGTATTCTGTTGGTTCTTTCTGAACTATTAACAAAACAAGTTAAACTTTGTTCAGTAGGCCTGTATGATTGTGTCAGACAAGTACCAAGTTTATGAATACACATCTTCACATGCTTAAATTAATAATCTGGGTTCAACACAAGTTTTGCTCAATTGACAACACTCGTGGCTTAATGTTGATTACCACAAAAATAGTTTTTGACACATCCCTCTTTTTCTTAAAAAACAAAAAGCAAAAATCAAGGTCACAGTGAGGTACTTACAATGGAAGTGATTGGGGCCAATTTTTAGAGGGTTTAAAGGCAGAAATGTGAAGATTATACTTGCATGAAGGCACTTGCATTAATTCTTCTGATAAAACTTGTGCATTATCAAAGCTGTAAAATTGTTTACATCATCATTTTTACAGTTGTTTTAGTCTTTTCTGTGTTATGTCATCATGGTAAAATAGTTGTAAAATTGGCTATAACTTTACACAGAAAAGAATATTAAGTGAATTTATCACACAGAAATCTTGTTAACTCACATATTGTTTATATGTCTTGTGGCTATAGTTTAAAGGGGTCATGACATGAGAAACCAAATTTGCCTTGATCTTTTGGTATATAAGAGGTCTTTGTATCATTAAAACGTCCTGCAAGTTTAATATTTTAAGACGTCCTCCCCATTCTAAACGAATCATTTATTTAATCAAGCTCAAAATACAGCTCGTTCTGGATTCATGGTTAGAAGTGACGTGACGGTTAGAAGTGACGTACCAGCGTTTGCATATGACCGCCTCCAGCACAAGATAACTACGCTTTAAGCACAAGACAACTACACTCATTTCAGTATCGCCGTCGCCTCACAAGTGTTCAGTCGATGGACAGTGAGCTCTGACAGAGACTACTTGTGCACAGGAAAATTACGATGCCACACAGATGTGCTGTTCCTGGCTGTGGTCAAACAAAACCTCTGAATAAGCTGCCGAAAGATCCAGACGTCAGGGAAAAATGGATGCAGTTTATTTTTTGCGGACGTCCCAGTCACGGCAGTGTTAACTTAAGCGTTTGTTCTGTACATTTTAAGGATGACTGTTTTGAGAACAAATCTCAATATGATGCTGGCTTTGCCAGAAAACTGTTGCTCAAAGATAAGTCCGTGCCGACTATTCTGGGAACAACGACGACGCAAACTGTAAGTAATCTATTTTAAACTTTAAACTACTTTTTAAAGCGCAATTTCATTCATTATGAATAATCACAGTGTTTTTACTTAGTTTACTTGCATATTGTTCTGGCTGGGAGCGTCAATAATTGATACATAGGCACTGACGTTAGCCAATCATAACAGTGAGCGTTAACACTGAAGTCTTAAATGGAAAACGCCCCCAAAACAGACTGTTTGAATCAGAGGATGAGAAACAGGGTGGGAAAAGGTCATAAATCACTAGATTTTAAAAGTTTTTCTTAAAACAAAATATATTAATACTATAATTGCACCTAAGGGAACATAATAATACAATAAAAAAACCCATGTCATGACCCCTTTAAAAAGAAAACACTATTGTAATGTTTACGGATTGGCCCCATTCTCTTCCATTGTAGGTGTCTCACTGCAACAGATATTTGCTTTTTTAAAAGAAAAGGAGGGATGATATAATAAATATAATAAACATTATGCTGCAAATGCTGTTGTTTGAGCTTAACTTGTAATGAAACTGGAATATTCCTTTAAACATTTCTAAAGCCTGAGGAATGCGTCATTTAAAAATGAAAACTACCTTGAGATATGCAATATGTGTCTTTACTGCTGAATTATCTGTCCACATACTGTAAAGTATAATATTACATTTCATTAACAAATCCATACATTTCAGAACTATTTCAATATTTTTACTCACATGGTAGCCTTTGTGCTGCGGTGGTGGAGTCTGGGTCCCGTTTGTCCTGCTAGATCTTACATGGTGGAATAAGATCGTTATTACTCACATTTCACATCAGATCTGTCACAGTGGTTGCACTTTGGAAATTAGAAACAGCCGTTTGCATAAACCTTCGTAAATGGTTCAAATCTCCCAAAAGCATCTTTGGAGTAAGTGGGTTTTATTAGAACAGACATGATAACAATGAGGGTGATCTGTGAAATATCATATGTCAAATCTTGATCTTGAGTTTGTCCTGATCCACCAATCCTGAAGAAAATTAAACAAAGCGTAAATCCTCATTAATAGTTTAGTAACCGGGTGTTTCAACCCCACAATCAGCACTCCGTTTCAGTTAAGCGGCCTTTGACAGCATTTCTTTTCTGCTGTGCCAAATGAACCCAGAAGTGCTGCAGCCGAGGGTCAGTTTATAAGCAGCAACTACATCTATGTGCTTATTTTTGCTGAAGTTCAGATATAAGAGCATTTGAACTACCCTTAATATGTTCACTCACCTATAATTCTAATCTACTCTTCCCTCAGAGAGTGTTAAGGATGCTGTGGGGAGGAAGATCAAACTGGTGGTTAAGAAGAGAGTTAAACTGGAGATCAAAGGAGACAAGGTGGAGAACAGAATCCTGGTAAGTAATTCCATCCTCTACCTTCCTTCTTGCCTTCCTTTCTGCCTTCATGCTTTCCTCCCTTCCTGCTGAACCTTCCTTCCTTCTTGACTTCTTGCCTTGCTTCCTGCCATCCTTCCTGACTTCTTTACTGCCTTCCTTTATTACTGCCTTCTTCCCTTCTTGCCTGCCTTCCTGCTTGCCTTCATTCCTTCCTGTCTTCACGCCAAACCTTCTTTACTTCCTTTCTGACTTTTTTCCTGCCTGCCTTCCTTTCTTTCTGCTTTCCTTTCTTCCTGCCTTTCTTCATGTCTGTCTTTCTGCCTTTTTGCCATCCTTCCTTTCTTTCCTTCCTTCCCTCCCTCTTTCTTTCCTTCCTGCATTTCTTCCCTCCTTTTTTCTGCTTTCCTTTTTTTTTCTTCGATCTTGCAAACCATGTTTCCTTACTTTTTGCTTTCCTTCACTTTTGCCTTCCTTCCTTTCTGCATTCTTTTCTGTTTTTCTTCGATCTTGCCAACTATGTTTCCTTCATTTTTGCTTTCCTTTGATTTTGCCTTCTTCTTTTGATCCTTCCTTACTGCCTTCCTCCCTTCTTGCCAACCTCCTTTCCTTCCTCCTTGCCTTTCTTCTTTTCTGTCTTTCTTTTTGACTTCATCCCTTCTTGCCTTCCTTCTTCCCTGCCCTCCTTTCAGTCTGCTTTCCTTTAATCTTGCCCTCCTTCCTTTCTTTCTGCCATCCTTTTGTTCTGCTTTCCTTTGATCTTGCCTTCTTTCCTCCTTTCTTGCCATCCTTCTTTCCTTCCTGCCTTCCTCCCTTCTTTCCTTCTTGCCTTCATTCTTTTCTGTCTTTATGCCTTCCTTACTCCTTGCTCCCTTCTTGCCTTCCTTTCTGCCTGCCTTCTTTCTTTCCCTTTTGCTGTAGAATATTTTGGTGGATTTTTTCTTCTGTGGTGTCATACACGTCTGTTCTACATTTGATTTTGAAATTAGATTAATTTGTTTCCAGTAAAACAAAACATTGAATTCTTGATGCCTTTTTGAACACCGTTTTTTATAAACATATGGTGCTGTCATATTAAGTTGTTTTATGGATTTCAGTTTCACTCAGATCATGATCAGACACTTGAAATTACAGTGTCAAATCAGATCAGTCACCTGACCAACAGTAAACCTTGTTTATTAGAGCAACTGTAACCACAGATATCTTTTCTCTGAGTGTGTCTTATTCTGACTAGTGATTTAACAGTAAGCAGACACACACACACACACACACACACACACACACACACACACAAGACTATTTCACATTAGGACTTGTGTTGGTTAAGCACAACAGATATGTATGAAACAGTAAAACATATTTTCTGGTGAAAATATGAAAGAGTTGATCTGGAGAAACATAGTATAAGATTAAGAGAGCGAGAGAGAAAGAGGCCCATGAGAGAATGAGCCAATGCTGGAATTTCCCTGGAGTTAACTGGGAATTCTGTGGTGATTCCAGATGAAAAGCTGCCACCTTACTGTTTTTAAATAACTGTGAAGTTAAATGACTATTTTGAGGATTTGCTGGCTCAGGAGGGAGATAATCGTTCTGAGGGAAGTGACATAAAGTACAAACAAACAGTGAAGCCAACTTTTACGATCCTCCACCAAAGACCCAAAAATATGTAGGAGATTAGAAGGCTTATTTTTCTCATTCAAAATGAATATTCTGTCTTTGCATGTTTCGAAAGTACTTAACAGGTATTTACCTTTTGTAAATTACAAAAAAATAGTTTCAATGCCTGATTGAAACGTCAAAAAAAACTCCAGATAGTCCGAAAAAATATTTACATGATGTTCTAAAAAGACAAATTATTGATTAATTCTGACTGAAACTGAACTTTTAAGAGTGCATGTAAATGTACTGAGTGAAACTCTAGGTGTGAAGAACAATGGCCTGAGGGAATGGAAGAATGCAAAAAAGTGGTTTAATAATATCAAATCAGAGGACTGCTTCCCAGGAGACCGGCAGGAACAGTGGGAGATAGACTGAAATTAAGACCTTTGTACAAGGATTGATAGTTCTGGACTTCATTTCTTGTGTGTAGAGAGAGAAATTGTGTGTGTGTGTGTGTGTGGGGGGGGGCACTTCAAACAATCAGACAGTCATACAGTAAAGCATTCAAACAGCGCTGTGCCCTCAGGCACTGGCTTTCTCCCTCTTAGACTCAAGTTCTGGCTTGCCTTGTCGAATAAAAGGTGTGTGTGTGTGTGTGTGTGTGTGTGTGTGTGTGTGTGTGTGTGTGTGTGTGTGTGTGTGTGTGTGTGTGTGTGTGTGTGTGTGTGTGTGTGTGTGTGTGTGTGTGTGTGTGTGTGTGTGTGTGTGTGTGTGTGTGTGTGTTGTAAAACCGTTGGTGTGTTCGTACAATTTAAGCCCTGCACGGTCCCTGTGTGTATATGTCCTGTGTGGCTTTGAGCCAGCTCTGCAATTCCTCAGTCTAGTTGGCAACTGCTCACCTGAGCTGCTTAGACCCGTATTCATTAGCTGGTGTCTCAGAGAGAGCAGGGCTACCGGCCAACAACAAACCCAACTCTAGGAGAAATAAGCATATCACATAGGCTTTTAATTGGATCCCATCTGTTGAAATTCTCTCAGCCTTGCTTGATACACCTTGAAATAACTATATTCTTAAATGTGGTTTCCCTAGGTAAGGGTGGGCGGCATGATCTAAATCTTATATCACAGTATGAGTAGTTTTGCATTTGAGTTTATTTTGCAGTATAATTATTTTGGCTGGAAATTCAATCCTAAGCAGTGTACTGTATAGTGTATTAGTGTTTGTTTATCTTGTCCTATAGGTTGATTTTTATTAAAAAAAAACAGATTTAGATTTTTTCATTTTTTTTGAAAACTTTCAAATCATTATTTGTTTTCAAATGCCTTTTTATGTTCAGATTTTACACTTTCTGCCTTGTGCCAGACCAAGACTTCCTATATTTAACTATGAAAATCCATTATAAAAATACAATTTAATACATGTTTACAATTATTATAACAAAAAGTGAAATATACCTAAACCATTTATTATTACTATTAAGGCTGTCCCGCTATTGTGGTCAGATGATTATTTAATTATTGTGACAGGCCTAGTTTTAACTGGGTCTAATGCACCTTGTGTCATAAATGGTTGTTGGTTCACCAGTGTCAAATTGCGTCATCCATAATAGAATGGTGTGGATCTTGTAGTTTTCAATGAAAAATTTTAGACCTTTTGTTGGGCTATGGACATCTGCTGAAGGTTGAATAATAGCAGGGGAAGTGGGAATGTGGCCATCTGTGTGAACCCATTCAATACCAGGTTCCTCATGGCAAACAGGGCATGGTTTTCACAGCGACTGACCTGGCCATGTAAACTGCTCATTGTTTACACTGCTTGTCATATTGTCCAATGCAACCTACAGATTAGAAGCACTATTTATTATATGACTTTGATTGTTGGCAGTCAGATATTTTGAATCTCACTTACTGAATTATAAATATTGCATACTGGGGCCATCAGGACCCTCATAGTGCTCAACTGTTGAACAGAAGCCAGGTGAAAGAGGAGGGCTGAACTGTGCGTGTATGATCTTACTGTTAAAGTCCACATCACTGTGTGGGTGTTGAAACTGTTCCTCGTGGCTTGCTTTATCATGACAGCAGAGATTACAGTACTGTGACAGAGCTCATGTGATGCTTAGGGTTCTAATGCCCTCTCAGATTCTCATATTCAGACTGATGCTCAAAGACTATGAAAGAAATGTACCATGAACCTAGTTATCTTTGAGTAATTGGATGTGAACATTTAAGGATGTGTGGCCTAAAAGTGCTAGAGATCTGCAAACCGAAAAATTGTTGGCTTTGGTGCCAGTATCAAGTTAGTTTATTTATATGTAACTTTGGGTATCTGTTTAGTTGGGGGTTGTATTTATGATATATATATATATATATATATATATATATATAGATAGATAGATAGATAGATAGATAGATAGATAGACACACACACACACACACACACACACACACACACACACACTGGCAGCCAAACGTTTGTAATAATGTACATATTTTGCTGTTTCGGTAGGAAATTGCTACTTTATTTCACCAAAGTGGCATTCAACTGATCTCAAAGTATAGTCAGGACATTACTGATGTAAAAAACAGCACTAACACTATTTGAAAAAGTCATTTTTGATCAATCTAGTCAGGCCCCATTTCTAGCAGCATTCACTCCAACACTTTATCCTTGAGTAATCATGCTGAATTGCTAATTTGGTTCTAGAAATTCACTTGCCATTATATCAAACATAGTTGAAAACAGTTTGGTTTGTTTAATTAAGCTTAACATTGTCTTGGTGTTTGTTTTTGAGTTGCCACAGTATGCAATAGACTGGCATGTCTTAAGGTTAATATTAGGTCAAAAATGTATGTGAATTAGGCCACTTTTGGAAAAGAGTGTTATGGATCTTAACCCCATTGAGCTTTTGTGGGATCAGCTAGACTGTAAGGTGTGTGAGAAGTGCCCGACAAGACAGACACATCTATGGCAAGTGCTACAGGAAGTGTGGGGTGAAATGTCACCTGAGTATCTGGACAAACTGACAGCTAGAATGTCAAGACTCTGCAAAGCTGTCATTGCTGTGTGGAAGATTTTTTGATGAGAATTCTTTGATGAGAATTCTTTGAAGTAGTTTAAGACTATATAATCTTTTCAAATTGTAAAAGTAAATTTTCACATTATTAATATCCTGATTGTGATCAGTTAAATGCCACTTAAGTACCATTTTCTTTCCATATGAGCAAAATCTTTACATTATTGAAAATTTGGCTGCCTGTATGTATGTATGTATGTATGTATGTATGAATGTGTGTATGTAATATATATATATATATATATATATATATATATATATATATATATATATATATATATATTACATACGTTTATAGCTATGCTATATATATATTAGGGCTGTCGATTTAACACGTTAATTCAGTTGAGATTTATTTAATAAAAAATAACGCAATTATTCGCAATGCCTCCGGACCATAATAAGGAAGATTCCTGAGAAATGCATGCTTGTAGTACCACCTGTTTACTCCAGAGGGCAGTAAGTGAAATTTCAGCTGTATGAACAACACACAGTTTATACAGTGAACAAAACACTTCAGTAGGAAGAACAACACAAACATGTGTTACGTTCTTGCGTTCAAAACACTTGAAGGAGTGCAAATGCGAACTAAGGGATCTCAAGATGAGTATTTAACTTGACACAGTGACCTAAACATTTTATGTTTATGATGCAATGCACCCGAGACGCGACACAAGCATGTCTGACGCAGGGTGTGGCTGGATTGAGATGGTGCAAGATTTGGAAAATACCCCATCAATCATTTAATCACGAATAAAATTAAAGAAATTTCCTTCAAACTTATTTATAAGTACTACCTCACTAATTATTTTCTTGTAGAGAGATTTAATTGTGATGTCGATATATTCTGTACATTTTGTGGTCTGCAGGCGGAAACATTTTTTCATTTATTTTGGAGTTGTCCCTACTCGACTTGTTTTTGGTCTGATTTCTGCAAGATTGTTAGAGATCATATTATTCCCAGCTTTCAACTTTGTTTTGAAAATGTTTTAGACATGTCATGTTTTAGCTATGACATGACATGTCTCTTCATAAGGAATATTATTTGATTAATGTTCTGCTTTTGTTGGCAATGTTTAGTATTCATAAATGTAAGTATGGTGGTTATAAACCATTAGTTTTAATTTTTAATTCAAAGGTTCAGCAATACCTAAGAACAATTTCCAATTTGAGTAACAAGAAAGCTGTAAAGTGTATTGAAATATGTAAACAATTTGATATTTTTATTAAACTGTTTATTTATTTTCCTTTTTGTTGTTGTTTGTTTTAATATACCTCTTGGCTCTAGATGTAAACATTTTGTAAGCATTAATAAAAAATAAATGACTGACGAAGGTGTAAATTGATGGGCCCTTAAACAATCCCTAATAATAATACTAGAACTGATTGACAAATTCACTTGTGAAATGGATTGCTGTGAACTGTATGGCAATGATTGGCTTATGATCAATAATATGGTAGTAAACAATATATTGTATTCTAAAACCGCTTTTTGTATTGTCTTATCAATGATTAACTCTTCTGCTACAAGAATGTAATGCACTTTAATTATCTGAATATTATATATATATATATATATATATATATATATATATGTGTGTTTTAATATTTAAAGATAACTATGTATAATTATATATTGATATAAATATGTATAATCATTATATATTGAAGGATTGTTATATGAGGGGCTTTCTCAGCAAATATTTGTATATGTGATTAAATACGATTAATTATTCGGGACACCATGCAATTAATTCGACACCTGCCTAATATTGTGTAGGTCTCCTTCGTGTTGCCAAAACAGCGCCAACCCGCATCTCAGAATAGCATTGTGAGATGCTATTGTTCTCAACACAATTGTACAGCTTTACCGTAGACTTTGTTAGTTCGAACCAATCTGGCCATTCTATTGTTGACCTCTCTCATCTCATCGTTTCCATCCATAGAACTGCCGTTCACTGGATGTTTTATGTTTTTGGCATCATTCTGAATAAATTCTAGAAACTGTTGTGTGTGAAAATCTCAGGAGATCAGCAGTTACAGAAATACTCAAAACAGCCTGCCTGGCACCAACAATCATGCCACGGTCCAAATCAGTGAGTTCACATTTTTTCCCCATTCTGATGGTTGATGTTAACATTAACTGAAGTTCCTGACCTGTATCTGCATGATTTTATGCACTGCTGCCACACGATTGGCTGATTAGATAATCACATGGATGATTGTAAGTGCCAGCTGGACTGTTTTGAGTATTTCTGTAACTGCTGATCTTCTGGGATTTTCATGAACAAGTCTCTAGAATTTTCTCAGAATGGTGCAAAAAACATCCAGTGAGCGGCAGTTCTGTGGATGGAAATGCCTTGTTGATGAGAGAGGTCAACACAGAATGGGCAGACTGGTTGAACTGACAAAGTCTACAGTAACTCAGATAACCGCTCTGTACAATTATGGTGAGAAGAACATCATCTCAAATGCTATTCTGAGATGCTGGTTGGCGCTCTTTTGGCGGCATGAGGGGGACCTACACAATATTAGGCAGGTGGTTTTAATGTTGTGGCTGATCGGTGTATGTATGTGTTTTATTTATTTATATATTTTTTAACATAAGTGAGTGTAGAGACTTCTATGGGTACGTGTGTGTGTGTGTGTGTGAGAATGTTCTCATTGGGGAAGGGCAAGTGAAAAATGTGTTTTGCTATTAATCTGACACACAAAATGTTTTTTCACTGCCGTCTGCTTCATAGATAATTCATGAGCTTTTCAGTGCTTAGGTTTGGAGCTGCTTACTCTACTAACACATACAGTCTGGTGTGATTCACATTCCACCTGCACTTAACTATACTATAATACACACACACTTAAGCACTCTTTTCTGGGACTTATGTAATGAGTCCACAGGGGAAGATCTTCTCCGTAAAGCCTTTGACCTCTGTCTGCCGCACTGATGCTTGACCATTTCACATCACCTACTAACAATAGCCAGATCCTGCTTGCACATCACCTGAGCCACTTGTCTCAAAGGTGAACTTTGTTTGCTTTCCCCTAAAAGGATGTGGGGAGCTATGTTGCTTTACAAAATTTCACTATGAATGGTTTGTTGCTTCCTTTAAATGTAGTTAAATATGAACTTTAATTCTGAGGTGCCACACAGGCTAGCCTGAGTACTCTATGGTACTGTATCTCCTGCCATCTTTGGTCTATGGCTTCATTAAGGCAGTTTGTATCCTATTAGATAGTCATTGTGGTTCAGATCATCAGCGTAATTTATTACCCACTTTCTGAAATATTTGATTCTGAATGGTCAGTCACCGCATTCTGTGGTCAATTTGTTTGTATAATTACCACTAAATTGTATAATTGACTGTTATTCCATGCATTGAGTATAGAGTATTTTGTTTCTCCAAACCAGTCCACTCAGGATTGGATGATGTTTCTAACACTCAATACACACACACACACAGCCCCACTGCAAGCCAGCTGCTGATCTCTTTTGAAGATCACATATTTCATCTCACCTCTGAGCTTGTCTCATCTCTTGCCTCTTTCATGTCATGCTCCTGGGTTGCTGCGATTCTCTCAATAGCATGAAGGATTCTTTAGGGACAAAGAAACAAGAAGTGAAAGGAAATGCTCTAGTCCTTCTCTTGGATTATTGGATTTTTATTTATTCCTATTGTGGTGGGGTGAGCAAGAGACCGACACCGGGGATGTGGCGTCAAGCCTCGGAGAGGCATTTATTGAAAATAATAAATAAATAAATAAAATGTTAATAAAAGGGGGAAAATAGTGTGCAGGAGGAATAGTGAACATTTTCATACATCGAAGTGCATTGTATGCTCTTTGAACTTTGACAAGAAACAATATCTTGGACGCTAGAGAGGTCTTGCAGCTATTAGCCATGCAAACACATGTGCACACAGACACTTTGGATAGATCACACCTTCAATTACCACCATCTCTGTGGTTCGATCAGTCTGGGTTTTCAGCTCACAAGTTGCTTCACAATGTCGGCCCTCTGAAAAGTATAATCATGCATATGTACTCAGTACTTGGTTTGGGCCCCTTTTGCATTAATTACTGCCTCAATGCGGCGTGGCATGGATGCTATCAGCCTGTGGCACTGCTGAGGTGTTATGGAAGACCAAGATGCTTCAATAGCGGCCTTCAGCTCTTCTGCAATGTTTGGTCTCATGTCTCTCATCTTTCTCTTGGCAATGCCCCATAGATTCTCTATGGGGTTCAGGTCAGGCGAGTTTGCTGGCCATTCAAGCACAGTAATACCATGGTCATTGAACCAGGTTTTGGTACTTTTGGCAGTGTGGGCAGGTGCCAAGTCCTGCTGGAAAATGAAGTCAGCATCTCCATAAAGCTTGTCTGCTGAAGGAAGCATGAAGTGCCCTAAAATGTCCCGGTAGATGGCTGCGTTGACTCTGGACTTAATAAAGCACAGTGGACCAACACCAGCCGATGACATGGCTCCCCAAACCAACACAGACTGTGGAAACTTCACACTGGACTTCAAGCATCTTGGATTGTGTGCCTCTCCATTCTTCCTCCAGACTCTGGGACCTTGGTTTCCAAATGAGATGCAAAATTTGCTCTCATCAGAAAAGAGGACTTTGGACCACTGAGCAACAGACCAGTTCTTTTTTTCTTTAGCCCAGGTAAGACGTTTGACATTTGAAGCCCATGTCCAGGACCCGTCTGTGTGTGGTGGCTCTTGATGCAGTAACTCCAGCCTCAGTCCACTCCTTGTGAAGCTCCCCACACATTTGAATGGCCTTTTCCTGACAATCCTCTCCAGGCTACGGTCATCCCTGTTGCTTGTGCACCTTTTTCTTCCACACTTTTCCCTTCCACTTAACTTTCTATTAATGTGCTTTGATACAGCACTTTGAGAACATCCAACTTCTTTTGCAATTACCTTTTGAGGCTTTCCCTCCTTGTGGAGGGTGTCAATGATGGTTTTCTGCACAACTGTCAGGTCAGCAGTCTTCCCCATGATTGTGAATTCAACTGAACCAGACTGAGAGACCATTTAAAGGCTCAGGAACCCTTTGCAGGTGTTTAGCTGATTAGAGTGTGACACTTTGAGCCTACAATACTGAACCTTTTCACAATATTCTAATTTTCTGAGTTTCTGAATTTGGGGTTTCCATAAGCTGTAAGCCATAATCATCAAAATTATATCAAATAAAGGCTTGAAATATCTTACTTTGCTTGTAATGAGTCTATATAATATATTAGTTTCACCTTTTAAGTTGAATTACTGAAATTAATGAACGTTTGCACGATATTCTAATTTTTCGAGTTTCACCTGTATAGTAATGAAATATTCCTGCTATAATGCCAGCAAGTTGTGTGTACAAGTCATATGCATTGTATGTCTTGGGGCGCATACACATGATAGAGCACAGTATCCGTTATTTAGAGCACTCTTTTCCATTTCGTGGTGAAAAGACTATTCAAACTAATGCATTTTTTGCCTCTCTCCTGGGGTTTTGGACATTTTTGTATTTTTTTTTTTCTCTGTTGTTTTAATAAACAAAAAAGTGTCCATTCTGAACTGGGTTTTGTAAGGACAAATAGAACATTTTATTTATAACTGTGTAAGATGATAACAATAAAAACACACAAAGCATATAATATAAGTAATCTCAAGTAATAATTCAGCACCGGCTGAGTATTATTTATGCCAACAATTCTCACACACTCAAATTCTCCCTTTGGAACATCCTTTATTTTGAAATGCACCTCTCCCTGGAAAATGTGGCACTCAAAGAAAGACAGGCAAGACTGAGAGAGCGAGAGAGAGAGAACCCGCACGCCCTGCTTTTAGTGTGGTTGAGACAGAGCCTGTCTCGCAGGCAATGAAACTAGTGGTAAACCGATATATCGCAGAGGCCGATAAATCGTTCAATATTCTGACTTTTTTTTTTTATTATTATCGGCATCAGCCGATACATTTTCCCTTTTGGCCGATTTGTTTCTTGAGGGCGCAGAGAATCACCTGCTTGCATGTGAAGCGACTGAGATATGGTTAATTTTGTTGTTGCGTGCCATTTATTTTCTACATTATTAGGCCGGTGTGCAGTCACATTTAAGCGGCAGACGCTTTTGAGCACATATGTTAAAGCGATCGCCTGTTTCCTGCTCTCTCTCTATTCAATAGTTCCTTGTAAATTTTTACTTTTGTCTAATGATAAAAAGACTAATATCAGTAAAACTAATATCATATACCATCTGCGAATATGCGCATATCTCTTTTAAACAGATGTAATAAACAAACCTCACAAAAATCCAGTGTGTTCTTCCCATCGAGCGTTCATCTAATATTTTTCCTCTGAAGCGCGTATTCCTAAAAACTTCAGTATCAGGACAAAAGTTCCTCTGATTCACAAATCATGACGTTCAGTCCGGGATAATCCAAGCAGGTGAATCAGGCCTCCTGTCAGGAGATTGCTGCTCACGCTGGATATACATGAGCGCATGAGTGCAACTTCAAAGTAAAAGCACTTCCTTTGTGGTATAAGTAAATGTCTTAATCACTGTGTATGCACAATTTTTAGGAGAAAATGCAATTGCTAATGTGGACATGGTTGCTGGTCCACTGGGTGTTGTTGGGCCTCATGTATTCAGATATAAGACAAAGGCAGACCTAACACCGTCATGAATCTTACTGATTTAAACTGCACAAAACAAAGTCCAAAACAGACTACAAATGGATCGAAGGGATATTAATAATTATTAATATTCTATTGATTTTGATAATTATCTTTTAATGATTGTGCAATCATCTTTATGTGCAAATAAATTACTAGAATTTGATGACTAAAAGTAAATCATAAGAAACTGATATCTACCATTTAAAATACAATATAATTTTTTTTACATTTATTTTTTACTAAGTTAAAGTTTTGTGTGAAATTGAGTAAATATAGTGCTAAATAAGATTTATTCATTTTGTAGCCATTTTATGTTTGTCATTTACTATATTAAATTGTGTAATATATCGTCATTATATTGGCCTATTGGCCACCCTGCTCCCTGGATATCGGCATCGGTCATTAAAAAAAAAAACATATCGGTCGACCACTAACTGAAACTCTACTCGGGGCAGAGCAGGGTCCTTTGTTTAATTGCTTTGTAGAAGGACTACATTGTGTTTTGCTTGCCACAAAACATTTTCACAATGTGTCTAAGGGGTGAATTCACTAAATGGTTGTGTCAGTTTAAAGCCTAAGAGCATTACGCAAGTTTGTGTGTTCCAAAATGTGTCCAACCACATATTCGTGTTTAGGCAAGTACGCGTTGAATTTTCAACATTGCCACTAGGGGTACTGAAGCGGAAATTAGTGTGAACTCCTTCTGCAATGTGTTTTTGTTGTTGTTGTTGTTTTTCTTTAAATCCAACAACTGTCATGGTGGAGCAACATTTTGAAGAGAATAATGCTGAGCAAGTAAGTTTAAACAGGAGAAACCGGTTGTTAAGCACGTACACCTGTGGACTGAGCAAAGCAAAATCAATTGAGAGATTGTTTTTTTTAATGTATGTGACAATGTTCATGATATTACAGACACTATCACGTCTTATTAAAATGTTTGTGAGAACAATTGTGTTTAAACCAAAACAGTACGTATAAACCCAAATAATAAGAAGTGGCTCACTAAAGATCTTAAAATATGCCTTAATGAGAAACGGGTGGCCTTTATGAAGGGTGATAAGGAATTAGTTAGAGAGAAGAATAGAGAAATTGGGGGCAAAATTAAAAGTGCTAAACTTGAATATAAGTATAAAATTGAAAGTAATTTTTTTAAGGGTAATGCAAAGCAGGCATGGGAGGGTTTGAATGTTATGATGGGAAGAAAATTCACACCACTCCTTCATATAATGCATCTTTTGCAGATGATTTAAATGTATTTTTTTGTAGGTTTGATACTGGTGAATGTATATCTGAATCTAATAGGGTTTGCTCTGAAATTCCTTTATATGAGAATATCACCCTGGAAGAATATGAAATTGCATGTTTGTCTCGGATTAAGCCTAATAAGGCACCTGGACCTGATGGGCTGAATGGGCAGGTATTGAAAGACTGGGGTTTTTACTCAACTATTCCAGCTCTTGATAAATGCAAAAACAGTACCAAATTTATGGAAAATATCTACTGTCATTCCCATACCAAAAAAAAACAGGAGCTAAACAGCTAAAGGATTTTAGACCCATTGCCCTCACATCTGTACTGGGAAAATGCATGGAAAGAGTAATCATGAGGCATCTAATGAATTCTGTGAGTGACGTTCCAGATCCATTGCAATTTGCATATAGGAAAGCTAGAGGTACTGATGGTGCTGTGTTAACTTTATATAATTCAGTTGCTGAACATGTACAACAAACTACAAACGACGCTAGGATTTAGTTTAGACTTTACGTCAGCTTTTAACACAATGAAAATCCATATTCTTATTCAGCGATTGATTTAATTTGGGGATTAACAGGGGACTTGTTTGGTGGATTAAAGATTTCCTTTCTAAACATCCACAAAGAGTGGTTGTTAATGGCAACATGTCTGGAACAATTATATCAAGGAGCCCCACAAGGAGCAATTTTATCACCGTTACTCTTTTCTTTGTGTATTAATGAGTTTACAGTTAGAAATAAGGTGTTTCGTCTTTTTAAATATGCTGATGATATGGCTCTTGTGGGTCTTTTGCAAGTAGGAGAGATAGGTAGGACTCGCACGTACCAAGAGCACATAAAAGCCTTTTTTGAGTGGTGTCAGCTGAATGCACTTTTGGTAAATGTGGATGAAACAAAAGAATTGGTAATTACTGGAGATAAGCAGAATATTTTGAAGTTGGAACCTTTAATACTTCGTGGGAATCCAATTGCATTTGTTTGCAATTTTAAGTATTTGGGGACACACATAGATGCTCAACTTAGTTTTATAGAGAATACTGACAGCATCTGTAAGAAAGCTCAACAAAGGTTGTATTTGATTAAGAGGTTAAATCACTTTGGTGTAAGAACATAATTGAAATGGTTTATAAAAATTTTAACTTTTAACATGACCTTGTGGTATGGTAATTTGAGTGGTAAAAACAGGGTCAAGATGACCAAGACTGGCTTCATTTACAATAAGATAATCGGCAAGACACAGATACATCTGAATGATCTATATACATGTAAAGTCAAGCAAAAGGCTTTAGTGATAGCAGGGGATGTGTCTCACCCTCTTCATGGTGAGTTTCTCCTGTTGCCATCAGGGAGACGTTATAGGCAACCACGTACAATGAAGAAAGTTTATCGGTTGTCTTTTGTTCCCAATGCTGTTAAAATTTAAATGCAAAGGATCGATGACTTCTGTCTTGTTTTGTATGCCTTTTTTAATATATATGTATATTTATATATTGTTTGTGATGTATTGTATGGTGAAGCCAGAGACAATTTTCCACAACGTGGACAATAAAGTTTACCAAACAACCAACCAACCAACCTAAGTTGAAGTCATAACACTTATAGCAACTTGCCTGAATAATAACACATTTGGTTTTATGGTAGAAACTTTTGAAGGTAACTATCATCTCCTTGAGTACTGAGGCTTGTTCACGGCATTTTAAATCAAGAACACATTATGTATGCCAAGCATATTTAATTTTAATTGTTGTTATATTTGCAGTTGCCAGCATTGTATGCCTGGCAAAATTAATGTTGCGCTATTAATGCCTGTGGTAAGCAGGTGATAATTGGAAGTTCATTAAAAAGAGATGTTTGTGTACATTTTAGTAATCATACAGCAAAAATGAATCAAATGATGGAGAAACGTGTTGCAATCAGGCATGTATTATATACAGGTAGATGAGCGCTCTTTCTGCATTTAAGCGAAGACCTTGGGACACAAGTCCACTTTAAATGTACCATTTGGTTCCTGTGGCCGATCATAATGGTCATTGGTATTTACCAATTTGCTCGAATCTCGGGTGATGACAGGAGGCCGTTTCCTCGATCTGTCAGTGGGTGGTACGGCGGCTGATTCTCTGTGGGTTGGCGGAGAAATCAGCGAAGCCGACTCTGTTGTAGAAGGAAGATAAATCTTTTTTTCTCACTTCTGCAGTCAAAAGGCTGAGATGCAGATTGCTCTGTGGTCTCCTTTGTATCCATTAGGGTGCTCTGTGGAACACTGAGAAATCTTGGCTCATCCAGCGAGATTGTATGGCCAAAGTTTAGGAACGTACGTTACATCCTTGGGCAGCGAGGCTACATCTGGGAGCAGTAGGGCTGCAACTAGATGCGGCGCATACTGTCGCTGGAAGCAAAGCTTAGGAGGAATCTCCAGGGTTTCTGTCGTGCGTTTCATCCAATAGGAGTTGAGAGTTCGATCCTTCAGAATTTTACACCCGGTAAAATTCCATCAAGTGAGCAAGGCTTGATGGAATCTGTAGTCTGTTTTGGTGTTATCAGGCTTTGAGTCAGGCTTTATGACTGTGAGTTGGACTGCCTTTGTCTGCCTTTCATTCTACATTGTAGCTTACTTACCCTTGTTTTTACCATGGTTAAGATCATGGATGGCTCCTCAGTGTTTAGTTAGATGGTCTTTCTTTAAAAATTAACTGTTCATTTTGTTATGAAAAAATTATAGCCTAAACACATTTAAAAATATTACTTTTTTATGCAACTGTCACAGTTGTAATGTAATGAAAACACCTATTAAAGTTTACTGTGATAAATGTTTATATGTGTGTTGATGAGTAGATATGAAAAGTCTTTTAATTGTTGCTGGTTCAGATGTTTTCTCTTTCTTTCATTAACGCTGTTCAGAATGTCAGTGCTGTCTTGTCTTTTGAAATGGTTTAATTGCTCCATAGTGCTTTTAAATTCAAAATTCTCTTGTATTATTCAAAAGGGTTTGCATGAGTTGCACCTGTGTGCTCCTGTATACAGTAGTAGGATAGTGAAGAGTGCAGCATTTGCGCAAAAGATTCTCTGTAAATCAGAATCATAAACTGATACCTACATGTTGCAAAATCGTCTGTAAAAAAAAAACTGCATTTTTATCATTGTAAACTCCACACATTGTTCACTCCAATAGGATTGAGTGTAAAACATGTTGAAGATTAGTGGACCAGCAGCCAATTAATTAAGTGATGCGCTGTTTCCTCTCAAAAGCAGTTTATTATTCTTGTCTCTTGTCTCCTCGCCAGTGAACCTCCATAAGAATGTCTATGAGACCACTGCGTTATGCTTTTTTTGCTAACTTTGCAGGCTCAACTTAGTAGAAGGGCTCTGGTTGCTACAAAGCAGGGTTCGGGGTTGTGAGGTTATGGGGGCTGCTCCATCATAACTGAGAGAGAGTTGGAGCAAGACATGCAGTAGGAGTGTGCTTAATAAAGTTTCAACAGTTAAGTTTACCTCCTCATCTGCTCTGTGTATCGTGACAATAAATATTCCACTTGATTGTTTTCTGTTCTATTTATTTCATTTCTGTTTTCATGGAGTGAGAAACGCTCCAAACGATACAGTGCGTGAATAATTCGAACCATTTTGTGAAGAGTCATTATCAAATTTGTGTCTAATAAAATTAATTCTTAAAAACATTTTAACTAGTAAAAATATATAACAATTAATTTTCAACATACCTTTTCAAATTTTAACAAACTTTTATTCAGTAGTGCAAATGCACTCGCCAAATTATGCCTCGGTACTATCATTACAGCAGAAACACAACTTTTTTATTTTAGTATCAACTTGATACTGAAGTACCAGTTCTTTTGACATCACTACATTACAGTATTTCAACACTTTAGCGATAACAGCTGATAAAATTGCTTATTAACCTTGTTTGTAGGTTGTCAATTGTGACATTTAAATTGATTGTCGTAGAGATTAATGATCAATTCATCAATTAATCGTTAATGTTAATACCGGAAGGATAAGCGGTTGACGATGGATGGATGGATGGATGGTTAATACCGGAAATAGGCCTTTCAGTAATCCAGAAGAAATTTTGAAAACAGTTATACATTTTGGATTATTGCCACATGGTTAATATTTATCGTTATTATTATATAAAATTATTCATGTTGTGATATAAGATTTTGGTCATTTCGCCACCCCTACACATGTGGAGGACTCCAAATCTTATGTGCATGTAGCCTACTTTTTAAATCTGATTTTAATTAATACACTTAACAAAAGCAAGTATTGGCATTTTCCCCTTAAAATATTATTAGTTCACCGGACTTTCACAGAGCATCTTAAGTGCTTTAATGAAAGAAAACCAAAAATCAGATGGCTCAGGTGGTAGAGCAGGTTGTCCACTAATCAAACGGTTAGCGGTTCGATTCCCGGCTCACACGACTCCACACGCCGAAGCAACCCCAAGTTGCTCCCAATGGTAGGCTAGCGTCTTGCATGGCACCTCTGCCATCATTGGTGTGTGAGTGTGTGTGAATGAGATGCAGTGTAAAGTGCTTTGAATACCGCTAAGGTTATAAAGGCGCTATTGAAGTGCAGACCATTTAATCATTTAATCACATTTAAGCAACAGCGAGGGAGGAGCTGGCTATTTTATTTTTAAATATTTTTAAAAGTTTTTTGCACCTTTATTCCAATATACGTCTTGATGCAGCCTAATCCTTCCTCATGATAACGCAGCATGTTTTCATCAGATGAATGGGAGGCTAAACACTTTTAAAGTGTGACAAGACTAGCGCTGCGCATGCAAACCATTCTCACATCACAAGCCGATCAACTATTTAGTCCTTTTAAGTGTAGCACACATGCAAAATCCTAAAACTATATTTCCAGGTTTCTTTTATATTTTGAATGCTGGGTTGGAAATCTCAAGGATTAATAGTGGTTTTCTCCTTATTGCTTGACGCGTTGTTCTGAAAGCAAAAAGAAACAAATGAAACACAGAATGTAGGCTGTCATACGTGCAGTCTGACCAAAGCGATTAACAGAAAGAGAAGCGCTGCCGGCTTGTGATGTTTGAATGGCTTAAACATGCTGCACGAGTCTGTTGGATGCACTGCGGTCTCATCACATTTGAACTTTTTGTTTAGCCTTCACTTCAGCTCATGAAAACATGCTGCGTGATCATGAGGAAGAATTACATCAAGATGTAGATTGGAATGAAGGTGTGGAAATTATAATTTATTTAACTTCGTTAAACTTTACACAGCATCCTACAAATTCAGTGCTTATGATTAGAGGCGCAATGCTACTGAAGTAAGACTCTCCAAATGCGTCCGTCTGACGCATGATTACATAAAGCAACAATTAAACAGTAAAGAGAGAAGCAGGCCAAAATAAAGGATTATGTTCAACTATATAGAAATAAAACTAACAATATTTTAACTTTTAAATCCCTTTTTTGTATTGTCCAAATGCTTATGTTACCCACTATATGTATATGAAGTAATGTATTTGAATGATCACAATTATAATATTCATTCAATATTTTTATTATTATTGTAATTTTTATATATTAAGTTATCTTAATTTTGGGGCCTCTCAGTAAATATTGATAATTAATTAATCGGCACCTCATCTAAATAATTTGATTAAATATTTGTATGAATTGACATCCTTAGTTATCACATCTTTCAAGTCATGACCATATAAACTGGGTAAACATGGTAACTTTATCATGCCATGCTCAAGGATACAAGAAAGTGATGTGACGAAACTATTCAAAAGCACTATTTACATGGAGTAAACACAATCTTCAGGAATTACGACAATAGCATGTAACCAAAGGTTCATCCAACTATCTCGAAGCAATGATTTAGACAACTTTGTTTAAAATTCGACTTAAGTGCTTTTACTAAAATTTGAGCATTATGTTTTTGCTGTTGGTGTCTCCCGGTACACTTTCCTTTTCAAAAACTGTAGCCGAGAATATTAAAAAAATTAAAGTCGCTTTAGGAATGTCTCCGAGATATCATTGTACCTGGATATCATCACAACTTGTCAAACATAGATATCACTTTTATGCAAAGGGTTTCTATGTACCTGGAGATTTCCTACCTATTCATTTGAATATCATGTGATAGAATTACTTTTACTTAAATTGATGCCAGGAAGTTAACGAAAAAGTTTCTTTCTCATAATGACTACAGTCAGGAGAAGCTAGATGCGAATAAGGCCATGTATGGCCATTGATTGAATGCCAGATAAATCCCAGATTGCTCATGAATGGCAGTCTTAGCCCACAGGGAGACACCTGCTCAGTGTCTCTCACGGCCAAAGAACATTGCCAGCACGACTGCATGCAGGAAATTACGGCTCCTTTTCAGCTGTGGTTTGCTGAACACGACCTCATGGACATGCCAGACCAGAACCAGAATTCTGTTTGCTCAAGCCTTTGTGGTTTGCACCTGAGTATGAAGTTCTGAAGGTCTAAAAACAAGCAGTTCAACAAGCAGTGGACTTCTGAGCTTGACATTGTTTTATAAGTAATGCCCCCAGGCAACTAATTACTATGCAAGTTCAGATCCTATCTGCTAAGGGTCTTTTGATTTTTAAATCCAAACAACATTCCCCTGAGCAGGACAGAGAACGGGCCAGCCCTGTTATATAAGTTTAGCTCCTACATCACACAGCCTGCTTATGTTGAGTGGACTGCAGTCTGTTTGAAGTTTTAAGTCCAATGGAAACTGTTATGGGTGAGGTCTTCAGTGCCTGTCTGCCGAATGAAATGAAAACATCACAGTCTTTGGTAGACCTACACACTTTTCCAGTCATAATGGAGACTCTGTGTTGGTGCGTACAGAGCTAAACTGTTATGGGCTCACTTAAATAATTATTACTCCACTAGCCCATTTTGTGTCCACAAACACGTCGTCACATGCCTTTTGGTGTTTTATTTGTAAAGGTTGACCGATTGTGGGTTTTGCCATCACGATAACGAAGGTGGTGGAAATTGGCAGATAGTTTTTAAAATAAATGAATTTTATATAAAAATAAATAAATAAATAATCGTATTCTTTCCTTACTGTGATGGGCACATGCATAGAGGGTGCAAGAGTTTAAAAAGAGTAGAATCCCAGATTCATGTTAGTTGTGCAACCAAAATCCCAGTAAAACCAAAAAAAAAGAAAATAAATATTTGGTGCAAAACATGGAACTTTTCATTTTAAACAAGCCCGAAATACACTGGGATACACTGTCTGAGTTTCTTGCTTACACAAACACAGAGGGGAAACAACTTACTCTAACAATCATCAGCAATGTATTACAATACAATCACTTTTAATAACATTTCACATGAATAATTGTGAATAAGTTCACAAATGGTGATACAGATTTTTGTTCATGTTACAATGCTCTATAAAAAAATATTCAACAAACTGAATGGTTTTTGAAGCATTATCACCAGACGAAGGCCAAAAATAAAAATGGCCAAAAAACAAGAAAACATTGGCAACTATCTGCATCAATTATTTTTACGATAATTGATACTTCCAAAAAGCAACTATCGCCACCGATTAATCGGTAAAACAAGTATAGTGTCAACTTCTGTTTATTTGTGTAGTGCCAGAGTTTTCCACTTTTTAGGAAATACGCTCACACAGATTTTCTTATGCGCATCAATTTATATTTTATGTACTGTTTGTTATACTTCCAATTATTTTGTACGCTAGTAATGTTCCGTTCGTGAACAAATCTGTGTTGTTGAACGAATCTGTACTATGGACGGTTCCTAAAATGGATGAAGAGTTCTTGTTAACTTCCATTGTTTTGGTTTTTCATTCTTTTAGTGAATCCTTTTAGTGACTCATAACCAGTGTTAGGGGTAACACGATAAAAGTAAAATGTGTTGTGTTAAAATGCGTAATCAGATTACTTTTTGAGTAACGAGTGAAGTTAAACTTAGACCATAATTTAGGAGTTACTCTTTAAATAAAGTAACACGTTGCTTTGTACACCTCTACTGTCCTTTTATTGCGAGAAATCGGGTGTAAAATTGTACAAACTTCAGGGATGAGATGTAGTGCTTAATTGGCATTGTAGTTATATAGAATGTGAGGCCAGAGACTATTTAGCAGAGATGACTCACTTTTATTTAAACGAATGTGAGAAATTGGAACGCCCAGCCAAGAAGCTCTAGCGCCCAACAGTCAATGGATGTAGAAAGGAAGTTCCACCTTGCAGTTAAAAGATTCAATCACCGTTAGATACAGACATAACCTGTCAATTAACTCACATGCACATTTCATGTTTTAACGTAATATGAGGTCAACATTCTGTTTAATGAAATGCGATTGATTCATGTGAATCAGTTCATGCGTTTAGGCAGAGGGATTGTAAGGCTAGTGTTCCACTGGTCACGGCATGATACACAGATTGAAATTCTCGATCAATTCACTGACTTATGCAGCTGAACTGCTCTGTGTTAGAGCTCCCTGTTACTGGGAGAATGGGATGAGAAATCTGACTCTGGATCAATGACTCCAAGCAACGTTCTACATTGATTGTGTACGCAGTGAAAACATCTTAATTTCGAAAGATATTTTAAATTTTTGTTTTATAATAAACAAGTAGTTTGATTCATGAAACAAACTGCTTTTATCACATTTTGGAAGCATTAAAACTATTCCATTAAAGTTGGCGCCTTTGAAAGTTGTGGCGTCTGTATGCACCGTTGATCAACTCAAAACAAGGCAGCACTGAGATGACATAAGGACTTATTCCTTGAACATTTTAGGCTGGCATTCCCCACTGAATTTGATCCTGACTTTTGAAAAACATCTCAAGTTGACTCTGGCATTGTTGATAGGCACAGCACATGATGACCGATATGAAGCAGGTTCAAGTGTTGGACATTGCTGCTTTAGGTAAGACAGTGGTTATTCTTCATTATTCATATTGGCTGCCATGTTATTGGAAAAACAAATCATGCATATTAATGTTATTGATTCTTTATTATAAATGTGACGTGAAGACCTACTTTCTAAATATCTGTTTGTTTACTTTGTTGTTTTGACATGCGTGTACAGTAGCTAACATGACATGTAATGTTTCTTGTGTTCAATGCATGGCTTATTTGTTTGGAATGCATAGCAGAAGAGAAAGTGGCTGTGAGAATAAAGTAACACAAAAGTGTTCCATAAAAAAAAAGTGTTCCATAAAAATAACTTTTCATTTAATTAAGTTACTTTTTAAGGGGTAACACAATATTCTAACCTGCTAAAAGTAGCGTTACCCAACACTGCTCATAACCCATGTAAGATGCTTATTTGTTGCCATCTATTAGGGTTAAGTTGTAACATGCAGAAATCCTTTTGTTGAACAGATTCAAAAGACTTGACTCACAGACTTGATTCCTAAAATCATGCGGCTTTATGAGGAGAGCTATGCAATACAATTTTTCTTTGGTCAGACGATGCAAAAGGTGAAAAAGGAGGGCCATATCTACAGACCAGAATATCATAGAAACTAGGGGTGTGCAACGAGGCCATTAACTGTATCTGTATCTGTTGCTATGGCAAATTATGTGGTATTCGAATAGGACCGGGTGTGGGTGGGGCTTAAACCAGAAGTGTGTTCAATCTAAACAAATCACCCATTTTTAAAAGTAACTATAAGGTTTATAGTTTCTATAAATAAGATATGCCTTCCGAATGCCTATTCATAAAATATAAATATTATTAATATTATAAAATAATATATTATATATTATTATTTTTATATTTCTTTGGCTATTATTAGTTGATTTATATTATTATTTTATATTAAAAAAAACTCTTACCAGATGATCTGAATATGTAGGCTACGTTTCGGTATTCAGCTTCAGTCACATCCCTAAAAGAGACTTTTGACTTGGCAACCATATAGCAACCACATAGCAACACCCTCACAACCAGGGTGTGTGGTGAGTTCTGCACAGGCAAGAACAATACTCCTTTCTTCAGAAGATGAAAACAAATCTTGTGTTGTTCTTAATGTTTGCCTTTGCTTTGAGTTTATTCATCTTAATCATTGTTATTAGTGTTATTATACCTTAACCCTCAATTATACTACCTACTAAGTCAATGCAGTTAAACATATTTTATCCACTTTTATAGAGACTTAAAAAAAACCCCACGTCAAATCAAATTCTAATCTGCTTCCCGACAAGACTTGCCTAGCTGTGTTATCAGCACTGAGCAGTTCTGGGAGGTTTGTGTGATTTATGTAAACACCTCTTATCATCAGATTAGAAAGAGCGTTTGCTTTCATAGAGCTGTCACTGAACTAATTGTGCCTGAACCCAACAATAGTAGCAGCTCAAGGAAGAACACCGTCCAACATCCTGCCTTCATATCAGCTTCTGTTTATGAAAAACAGACAGAAAGACTCTGTACAGTCTAAAGACATTTTTCAAAGAATAGTCCTCTGTGTAAACCATTTTAACTGAGCTTTAAAGGAAAAGTTCACCCAAAAATTAAACCTCTGTCATTGTTTTCACACCCTCATGTTGTTCCAAACCTGTGTGACTTTCTTATCACAAATCACTATAAAGCAAAATCACAAAAAAGCAACATAAATGTATCTTAAAAGTGGTCCACACAACTCGTGCACTGCATTCCAAGTATTTTTAAGCCATATAATATCTTAGCGTGAGAAGCAGACTGAAATTTTAATATTTATTTACTGATAATCTTCTGCCAAAGTTCTCAAATGGACTGCAAAAATGGCACTTTGATACTATTAATGCCATTGGTACTTGCATATCTTGTGATCAAATGTGATTGATGTCAATGGTGCCTTGTTTGATTTGAAAACTACAGTGGAAGGTAAAATTTCCAGTGAATAAACCTCTAAATTTGGGCATGTTTCTCACACAACTTCATTGTATGATTCAATTAAGGCCATGTCTGGCTGTTAGATGTTTTTGCTGTGACACTATCGACAGAGTTTGTCCATGACCTGTGGTCAGATTTCATAAAAGTAGAAGATCAAATTATCTTTTTCTGTGAGGGAAACACAATGTTGCTGTCCAATTTGTAATATATTTTCAAACATTACTGTCGGTACTACATAGCTACTGTACTTGCTTTGGGACTCAATGTAAGGTGCATAGAAAATAGACTTTAAGGGTACTTTAACTGACACATTGTTTAGCTTGGTGGTTTGTAGAATAATGTAGGAAGACTTTCTCTGATGATAAGCAGCCGCATAGGTCTGCCGCAGCAACACACACATCAGCTGCTCAGTCAGCAGGTTTTTCCTCTTGCCTCGGGTGAATTGACTGAGACGGGCCAATTTTCTCTGCAGACATATGGGGGCTTGTAGCTGTCTGCCCTAGTATGTACCCTGCCTTTCCTGGAATATGACTTGACTGAAAGACAATGAGACAGTTAGATATGATTTAGACAGTGGCATGATTGTTTGTGCCAGATGGACTGGTTTGAGTATTTCTGTAACTGCTGAAATCCTGGGATTTTCACACACAAAAGGTCACTTGAGTGTAAAGACAATGGTGTGAAAAACAAAAAACATCCAGTGAGCGGCAGTTCTGTTGACTATTTCAGCTCTCAAGTGAACTGTGATCAGACCTTTGTAGCTTCAAAAATCATCAAAGTAATTCCAACAAATGGAAACATCAAAGTAATCCATAAGACTCCAGTGGTTATATCTGTATATTCAAAAGCAATATAATAGTTGTGGGTGAGAAACAGATCAAAATATAAGTCATTTTTTTACTCTAAATCTCCACAAAAGTTTTTGTAGGTTATGTTAATTTAATAGCCAAACTATTTAGAAATATGTGAATGAGAAAAAATGTTGCAATGCAATTTTGTAATAATTGAAACATGCCATTTTTCAAATTGAATTAATTGCTTAATTTATAACATAAAAGGACAACAGTCATTTTATAAGGTTAGAATAGAAAATGACCTAAAATTGTAAAGTTTAATTCTGGCCTATATAGAAATTGATATGTATCCCCGTGAGATTTAGGTGAGTTTCTTGTAAATATTGTTTGTTTTAGTGTTACGAGCTTTATTTCCCTCCAAAATGTGTAAATCCCCTCCATATGAGCCATGTAAGGGGGAATTACCCCCTATTTTCAGAAATGAATTTCAGGCCCTGAATACATAGAAAAATTATATTAAAAAAATATATTTCTTTTTATTACTATATATTAGTACATGGTAATAAATATTGCTTTTAAAACTATATACAGTATTATAATGCAGTATTTTTATTTTGTCCATATCAAATTAAATCTGGTGGCTGCTCGCCATATTATGTCTAATCTATGATCAAATGAAAACACTCAATTAATTAACCTTCAAATTTAGACTGTAATTTAAAAAACACACCTCTTGAGATATGGTTTCATATTTGCACACACCTTTCTTTCATGTGTGAAGTTCTTTTGGCTATGTAATGCTGCGTTACATCATGCGTGATAGTTCCCAGGTAATGACTGGTGAAGCAGCATAGTCGTGGCTTGTTACAGGTCTGTTTTGATTGCATGCACAGAAAGCATAAATAAGATTTATTAATGTTGATAGGATGACAGGAAAGAGCTTGACACCTCTACATCCCACTGAAGATGAATAAAGCGAGTCATGCTCACTGTTTCGCTTTGAAAATGGTATAATACTTGAGAGGGGGAACGTATGGAGCAATATAAACTGTAAGAAGCATTTTTTACTCATACTCTCCTACTACTCTACTCTCCTATAATAGATATGAATGGGAATAGTGTTACCGCACCTTTATCTTGGGATAACTATACATTAGCCCAAGTATGCATTGATTGATTGTTGACAAACATGTAGCGACCATTTCTTTTTAGATCTCGAAGGAATCGGAATGGTACTGTGGTTCTCTGAGAAATTGTGGTTTTTAGGCTGAGCTCCATCACATATAGGATTAGTCATGTCTCTCTGTCTGCTTCCCCCACAGTATGGCTGTGTAAGTAGGTTAATGTGAAGAGCCAGGGGGAATCCTAAACACTGACTGCATCACATATAGTCCTACGCACAGAAAACACACGTAGGCATTTACAAAAGGAAAATATAAGTCAGTATTTTTATTGTTGTTATCGTCACCTGTCTGCAGACCTGAGTGCCTGAGATCTGTTCGTGTAAATGACCACAGGAAGTGAACAGCAAGACAAATCATGCCCTACTAAACCTGCTAGACATGCTGGCTTGTCCTTAGATTGGTTGCAAAACAGAAGGTTTTAAATAATGCAACTTTCAATTTAGAAAAGCTCATTGCTGAGATTTCTGCTCCTATTTTGTCCCAGTAATTTTAAAGGATTTAGTTTACTTTCATATGCCAACGTGGGTGAACTCGTATGCAAGAATAAGCTTCCAATATTCTTCTTAGTGAAAAGGGGGGAAGGTTGGCCCAGTGTGGTGCTAAAATCCAAAATTTTGTGTCACGTTCATAGAGGTGGATGAGTGACTGCTAATTTAACCCAGTAATAATGAAGAATTAGTTTGTCTTTTCTGTATCTGTTCAGAAGCCTAAATCTTTTATCAACACTCACGCACATTCTCTTTATGCGTGGATATAATTTATTACTGTGAGTGTCTTCAGAGCTCTCCTTTCATTCATTCAGGCTATGTAACTTTTTATTTTGAAGGACAACTTTGATTTGAATATCACTGATGTGTACTTGCTCTTTTCATTAATTCAATTTCAAAATATTAATTGGGAAGCTGTTTAAAAAAACTGTCATGTGATAAAAGGAGTGAATATACCGGCTTCAGCCTCAGCAAATTAGTAGTTTGTGTGCAACTAGTCGACCATATACATATAACATGGCGTGTTGGATGTGTTTTTCGGTGCTAGGTTGGCAGGTTACTGCTACAGTCATCAAAACACTGATTCACCTGGAGAGACGTTTCGTACAAGAGGACAGAGACATTTAACACCACCTTATGTTTCCAGGTCAGCGGTTTGGAGAACACACTGGTTATTTATGGAGATCAGAAAGGTCACTTTCCTTTAAGGAGATCACTTTCCCATGCGAAGTGAAATCTAATTTTGACTCATAAAGCTCAACTATGCCTCTTTTATTGTGTTTTAACTGAAAGAATTGTGTGTAGTCAGTCTAGTAGTCTGATTTTAAAGAAAAATATAATGTTTCTTGCTCTTAATTGATCGTGTTTAACTCTCAATGGCTCTGAGAAAGGAAACAGCTGAAGCTTTTTTGTAAAACCCTGAATTGAGGGTTAGACGACGACTTGGCGGGGTTCTGTCCGTCTCATGATTCTTTTTCTGCTCGTGTCTGGAGTCATTTTGTCAGACTGCTTGAGCACCCTGCTGCTTGGCTCAGGGTTTGGCACTGTTTTAATGCCACCAGCTAAAAGTTCTGTGTCCAGGATTAGATGGGGTGACTGTCTCCATGGTGACTGTCTAGGGAGATGAAGGGGGCAAGTGGTGATGAAAATGCAGGTTTGACAGCGAGGATAATCTGAGGCCATCCAGTGCATGCAGAGGAGAAAGAACAAACATAAGCACAAGCGCAGATTCATGTTTAATCCTTGTAGGAGCAGATATTCGCTTAGACCAGTGTGCTTTGCTTTCTTGAGTGCTGAAATTAAATGTTTATGCATTTATTTCAAACTCCCTGTTTGACGGTAGACTGTGCCTTGTTAAACTCACTCTATAATGGACAGTTCATCAACACTCAATGACATAATTACTTGTAAAAACCTGGACATGCTTCTTCTAGAAGAAACTTGGCAGGTGCTAAATGACTAATTTAAATGTAAATAGTTTTTAATGAGCTTACACCATCTAGATACACAAATCTTTCTAAACCGCAGCTTAATCATAGGGGTGGATGATTGGCTGTAGTTTGCTGTGGCTGTGACTGAGTTCCATCAGCATGATCACACGGAAAATCGTCATGTTGTTTCCTAGAGTTCTGGTACCCTTGGTTCGGCAACATTATGCCTACTCACTGACAAGCAACATCTCCGATCAGACCTGTTTGCATTGGCTCCAGTGTATTTACCATCACCTGTGGCTAGGGCTGCAACTAACGATTATTTTGATAATCGATTAATCTAACGATTATTGGAACGATTAATCAACTATTCAGCGATTATTGCAACAATTAATCGTTAGCTCTCAACCGATTATTCAGCTTGTGCTCCGACATAAAAGGTTGTATTAAACGTGCTTACTAACAATAAAGAGGACAACATTATCTTTTAAAAATACCTCTGACCTTCTCTGAATTAAAGGGAAAAAAATACTTTTTTATTACGTTTAATTTATTAAAGACATTCACTACTAAAATTACTATTGTTATCAAGTGTTTTGTCTTGTTTTCCATTTTAAAATGGTCTAAAGATCCTTCTAAGATAAGTTTACTTGAGAAGCAACATATAAGACATTAACAATAAGAAATGCACAGTGACATACTGTATTACATTTACATTTATTCATTTGGCAGATGCTTTTATCCAAAGCGACTTACAGTGCACTTATTACAGGGACAATCCCCCGGAGCAACCTGGAGTTAAGTGCCTTGCTCAAGGACACAATGATGGTGGCTGTGGGGATCGAACCAGCGACCTTCTGATTAACAGTTATGTGCTTTAGCCCACTACGCCACCACTATAATCTAGCTGCATTAAGCATGCACTCTCAAGGGATAAGCATCTCCGTGACCGAGTGTGCCTCAGCCGGGTGCTGTTTCAATCTCTCCTCCTTGGATCAGGACATTCTCGCAACTAATAGAAGAGGTGCTGACCTCACTGAGAACTGCCAGTTTTGGAGTTTGTAGTTATTGACATGATCTGCTTCCGTATTATTTGAACTTTAATAAAGCTATACTGCATTGAATATAACTGCATTGGAGCTCCAGGGTGTTTCCTTTAAAGAGCTTCGACTCCACCTTTTCCACAACTCCAGTGCTTCTGTATTTACTTATTTTGTATTTTTGCATTATAATTCCGTCATACTTTGCAATCTACATCACCTGAATCTGTGTTTGGAGTGCATCTAGACTGTGATCTGTGTAATTCGTCTTCTCGGTCAGGCACGAACTGCAGTGCTGCTCTCACATGTCATCATTTTAGTTTAACGTGATCTCGTGTCACGTTAAATGAGATCAAACGACTATTCGACAATGGAAATGTTTTGTCTAATGTTTTATTTTCTACGTTGTCGATAACATTGACTAATCGTTTCAGCCCTACCTATGGCACAACCGCAAGTGCATCACATCATATCAGCAGTGTGGGAAAGTAATCCAAATGAAAGCAGAAAGAACTTAATGAGTTATTCACTACTGATACTCCACATACACCTCACTGGGACTGTGGCACTTTGCTCTGATTTATCGCTGTCCACTTCTACTCCTACCAGATCTCCAGTTGTTTGTGATCTAATTATGAAGTCTAACTCTATATAGGCTGCATGTGTTGCATGCTTCAAAGTGAATGTGTGAAGCTGGAAGCGAATACACTGAAAACACTGCATCATGAGCATCATGCGCGCACACTGTGTGTGTGTAGTAGATGATAGAAAACCGAGTGCTCATTCACTTTAAAGCTCACAACACATACCGGATATACATTTATTTCAATTTCAACCTTTTGCTGTTTAATAATCACACTGGGCCATATAGGGAATCACACATCCAGAGGTGAGAAACTAACATCAACCATACAGGAACTGAAAAAGATATATATATCCTACTTCAATCTTACTACCTCACTGTAACTGGAAGTTTTGATGTTTTCAACAATAGTTTTTCTAAGTGCAATGAACTCTCTTAATTAAAAACATGAAGTAAATTGTGATTCCTTGTGATATGACTGCTTTAAGGTCTCAACTGAAAGCCTGTACCTGAATTTTATTCTGGATTTATCTGTTCTTTGTCTCTCCTCACTCTCATGCAAGACCTAAGTCTTTCTTGTGATATAATCACCTTTTCTATATCTCTTTCTGTCTATCTTTCTCTTCCCATTAGTCTGTATGTCTGATAGATTGACTACATGGGTATGTGGCTCCCTCTTGAAATTTTTAGCAGGAGCTAAAACTGGAATTATGTGATTTCCACAAATGCTTTCTCAGCATAATTATGCTCTGTGAATCACTCTGAGAAAAGGCAAGAGAAAAAGCTTATTACATCCTGCTTCAAAGGGTTTTATAAGATGATGCAAAATATGCCATGACATTGCAGCTTAAAAGAGTTTTTTCCATCTGTGTAAATGGATCAATTTTGAATTTTAGATCTTTGCATTTTTAATTTTTAGCCCTGAACCTTAATATATCACAAAGTGCTTTCCAATTCTGTGTGGAATGTAGTCAGTCTGAATGAGGCTGATTCATTAGTTACCATAAGTGTCACCTTATTTTACCTTGCAAGTTTCACCTGAAGCATGTAGGATATGTAGGATGTAATCGTTACTACACACCAATATCACCAGTCTTATAGTCTCAATCAATTTACTTGTTTATCAGAATTTCCAGAAAATGTATTGATGTGAACTTGGGGTTCTTTTTCGGTTCTCCATATGAACTTTGATATGTATTGAATGCTTTCAGCTTCCTTTTGTTTTTACCATGTTGTTTCCACAATGTACAGTATAGCTCCATTTATCTCACTTCAGTGCTAATTCAGTCCCAATGCTTACAAAGAAGAATGTGATTCCCTGTGGCCAAGAGTTAAAATTGATCTCTTTATCTCTATCTCATCTGCAGGCATTGGCGTCTCACCGGGCGTACCTCCTCAGTGCACGAATCCCCACCAAGGTAAGAGTATCTCCATACTGGTCAGTCAGTTCAAACCATTTGTTTTTGTGGCATTACTGTGGTGAATGCTAGATGTTTGCCCCTTACTAGTGTCCACTGCCGCTCTGTCCCAGAATTCTAAGTGCATTGTATGAGTGACCAGACAGTGAAGGAAGAATAGCCAGCAACTGTCTAGCATACAGGGGTGGGGTTACGATTTCAGGGGTCCCAATCAATTATCTGACTGGGGTCCTCCTGTGAATGTATCGCTATCCGAGGTTTAAAACATTTTAAGCCATTTAGAACATAAACATCATAAACGTATGCACTAATATCAAGATGAATATTGAATATTTTTGAAAGGATGAAAAATATGAAGAATTATTTAAGCTGTATTAGCCAGCCCTACTTGAAGTAACAGTTATTGTGCCCCTTTCTCCCCTGGATTTAAGAGGATTAAAGAGTCAGTTAGGCTTGCTAGGACTGATCTTGGAAGCCACTGATGCCCTCTGTGTGGCCACTGCTCTGGTTGTGTAGGATCAGTATGTGTCGCAAGGTCATCTGCTCTGGTTGTGGCATGACTATTGCTCCCTATTAACAGTAAAGGATCAGCTAGATTACTCAACAGCTTAAGAGAATGAACTGAACTGAAATGGCAGCGACTGAAATGACTCACCAGAGTGAGTCTCTCCTCATACTGTGCATTTATTAGTTAATCATTAAATAGGGAAAAGCAGTTAAGGGCCTTTTGTATCATATCAGAATACAGTCTACTCCACACTGGGGTTGACATAATATAAACATTTCAGTAGTCGAAATTATTAAATTTCCGATACCAATTTCAATGTGATAGCAAAAAACTAATAAGCTTTTGAACACACTCATTGATCTAAAAAGTGAAATGGTAATATTATCAAATTAAATTATAACAATGGCATGTAGCCTTCAAGTATAATTGACTTTGTTTTGACTGTACTGTATACTTAATTGAGAAATACTTGAAGGGTGCATAAAGAGATATCAATGTAAACAATATCATTACAGTTTACATTAAGACATCACCAACAAGCATTTGACCAAGAAGTGCATTTGATGGTTGACCTCGAGGCACGAGTGCACTTCTTACAGAGCATGTGTGCAAAAACACTACCATTCGAAAGCAGCAACTAGTCAGACAAAGGTTGGGAACTGAAAACCAGTTCCATTTAAAAAAAAAAAAACTAATTGGAACTGTTGATTTTCACAACTTTCCAGCTAACGGTTCTTGAATGTGCATTTTTCTGCCAGTTTGGATGGAAACATCGCTCGGCCAGTGTAGTCCGATTCTTGAAAGAATGACTGATATTAGCCGGTTCTTTTGAATCTACAGCAAGAAACACAGCGCGACCACTGTAGTCCATTTTTTAAACAAATAACTCATATGAGCCGGTTCTTCTGAACTTACAGCTTGGAACACAGCATGACCCGTGTAGTCTGATTCTCAAAAGAATGACTCCTATTAGGCAGTTCTTTTGAATCTACAGCACGAAAAACCGGGCAACCAGTTTTGTCTGTTTTTATTTTAACAAATTACTCAAATGAGCCTGTTCTTTTGAGCTTAAAGCGCAAAACACAGTGCGGCCAATGTAGTCAATTTTTTGAACAAATGACTTGTATGAGCTGGTTCTTTTGAATTTATAGCGTAAAACACAGTGCAACCAGTGTGGTCCAATTCCTGAATACAAATTTTTTTATGAGCTGGTTCTGTTGAATCTACAGCATGGCCACTGTAGTGTGGTTCCCAAACTGAATTACTCATTTGAGCCGGTTCTTTTGAAAATGAATGTTAAATGATCATCTGTTTGTTCTGAAGCATAGTGACAGCAGTCCAGTGTTTGTTGGAATATTTTAAAATGAAAATGAAATATTTTTATATTTCTTTAGATTCAGATACGCAAGTATGGGGCATAGAAGCCCTTGTGACTGTGGAATGATGCTGAATGTGGGTTCAGGGGTGTCCCGAGAAAAAATTTAGAATTTTTTTTTTAAAATGTAAAAAACATTTGTATATTTTCATTAATGTGAGAGACTAGTCTACCAACTAGTAATTTTAGTCTTTCCTTATCCATTCCAGACATCTAATTCATTTTCACAAAATTAGAACAGAAATCGATTTGCTTATTTGATTTGTTTATTATTAAAGGCTCGTAACACACTGATTAATAAAGATACATTTAGAAGGGCAAAAGGTTTTGGTCTAAAATGTGCTTTGAAACCACGTTAACTCATGCGGCGCTTCATGTCTACACACATGCAGGGAAAAGAGGCTACGCTTGCGGAGCGGGGCAGGGCAGAAATGATGCATGTTTGTTGCTAGAGAACAATATTCAAGATTACTGCGCAGAAAGATCAGAGCTGTTGTCCACATCACTGTTCTGTCACGCTCTTCACTAGAGATGATGAGAGGATGCAACCGTTGTCATGAAGTCTTGCGGTGAGGATGGAATCAATCCGGTGTCCGACGTAAACTAATTGTTAGCAAGGCAGCTACCATTAGCAAGCTCATCCAGTCTGACCATATGGCACGTTGTGAGCGAAGCTGAGAGCGTTTTCAGTTCATTATTGTGAAAGTCGAGCATCGTGCTCGCAAGGTGGATCGTAGGATTGGCAGCGGTGTGGAGCAAGCTCTCTCCTAGCACTGTGAGTGCCTTTGAGCGGATTTCGTCCGCCCCAGTGGAAATGCAGCCTGAGAAAGCCGAACTGCTTGTGTCACGCAGTTAATATAGAAGATTCCTCAAAAGCTTATCATGGATTTTCTTTATCCTAATGTATATCGATATCGTTTTACCACCCAGCCCTAAATTACAGCGTAAAAAAAACCGCACAACCAGTGTAGTCCAATTCCTGAGCGACTCTTATGAGCTTTTTTTTTTTAAATCTACAGCACGGCTATTGAAGTGTGGTTCCTGAACAAATGACTTGTATGAGCTTTTTCTTTTGAATTTACAGCTTAAAACATAGCGCAACAACTGAGGTCCTATTCCTGAACAAATGACTGGAAGTTATGACTTTCATTGCATCCAGTAGTGAACCAAGAACTGTACCCATTTTATATTTAAGGTTGTTTGATAAAAATTTTTTTAATTAAATATGTATGTAAATTAGAACCAATTACTGCAGTTACTACAGTAACTGCAATGACATTTCTGAATGAAATGAAACTGCATTCATGTCCAAAGTTTTCTTCCTCAAAAGTAAGAATTGTTAAAGAAACTTTTATGAAATCGGAGTCATTAAGAGGAATTGGAATCTGAACCAGAATCGTTAAATTCCTCACAATTTTCATCCCAAATAGTTACCTTTTTATTTTAGAATGGACTTGGTACTGAAGTACTTGTACTTTTGACCTCCCAGCTGTAGTGAACACATTTATAGGTAAAAGGATTATTTTGAGCATTTATTGAATCCAGATTTTGGGTTCAGCTCGGCCTATTTGTCAGGCTGACTGATACCTCTAGATTCACCATCAAAGCACTCATGTTAGGAATGAAAACCATGCAGGACTCTTCAAAGAATGATTCTTAACCAAGAAACATACCTGGAGGCTACTGCTATATGGACTAATCGTAGTTGCTGGATTTGCCCAAATTTGCAAGATTCATGCCACCGAATCCTTAAAAGGTATTTAGAGTTTTGTTTGATGCTCTTGAACTGTATATTCTGTTTAGTTTTCAGAGTTATGTCTGTGAAATAATAATTATTTAATTACTGTGGCCAGACAAAGATTCTGAGGTATTTTTTTCAGTGTTATCGGCAAGGGGCCTTTTTTGAATTGTTTCACTCACTGGTCAATTATTGTGGTATCATTAATTTCACATTTATCCAACCACATACTGTTGTCGCTCTGCATGTCAGTCAGATTGCCTCTTCCTGTCTAAGTGGGTTGTTCTTGGCCAGAATAAATGGCAAATCGGACTACGCTGGCTGTGGAAGATTGGGCTTAATTTGGCTGTTCTGGTGAAATGACAGAATTGCAATTTGGTTGAATGATCTCTCTAGACTGTCTACAGGACATGTGTCTTTGTGTGGCTCCTTTATCTTACAAGTGCTGTGTGATTGGCTGTAAAGTAACTGACAGGCAGTGTAAAGTTTCTCTGTGTTGCTATTCCCCTGTAAGAACCAGAAGCCTGACAGTTTCTCCTCCCACAGGGCTTGTGGGTGATGGAGTGGGACAGGTTAACCTTATATTCACTCTGACAGACACTTCAGGAAGTGCTCTAAACAATACAGATTTATTTTGAGGACGTTTGTCTGTCTCCCTATTTTACCCTCTCAATTTTTGTTAGCTGTGTAGAGGTCTGTCTGTATTAGTCTGCTGCCATAACCTATAGCGCTCAGAGCAATATCTACCCCACCTTAATCTGTGGTCAAGCCACTACTGCACTTCATTACAATCAATAGCGTGCTGCTAGTTGAGTCAGTGGAGTCGTTCCTCTTAGACCAAGAGACTGTGATTCATGATAGCTCATGCTAAGAATGAGATCAAGAAAAATGTTGTTGTCTCTATTCTAGACTTTATCTTGACAATATGTGTGAGTGTCATTTGATCTCAACAGAGGGCTTAATGAGATCATTGTAATAAGAACTGTTATCATAAAGCTAATTAACCTGGCTAAATGAACTAATTAATTAATTGTCCAATGTCTTTTCCTGCTTGTCTCTTTCAGTATTCTCACTTGTGATGGGTTCATGTTTTTTATTTATTTATTTGTTTGTTTGCATGCAAAGCCAAAATCCAGGAGAGATTTAAGCAGGATAACTGAATTCTGTCCATCCTGACTCAGTTAACCATTATTCTAAAAATACTTGACAATGTGAGTGGTGCTTGCCCATGCAGAAGTTGACATCACAATGTTAGGGCATTGCAAGAGATTTGGAGGGAGTTGCTATGCGGATGCTGTAGTGTTCAGAGTTGTTTTTAGTTTATTGCTGTGTGATTGCTAGATATTCTAAGAGGGGATCTGCCATGGTGGTCGATTAATCAACTAGTTGTCCAACAACCTACTAGTTGATTAGTGGGGTCAACTACAAACATGAATATTTTTTTAGTTGTGGTGGTTTTAATGCGAGATGCAATTAAATTTAATTAAGAGATGCAAGTTCTTGAGGCGTGTTTTTGCGTGAAACTGATTAACAGTCAGCAGAGTAAAACCTTCAGTAAAGAGTTTAGTCTCTTTAGCGCTTTTAGTCAGTTGCACCACTGCTGTTTCAGCCATCAAAGCGCCACATCAACAATACATTACAAGACAATCACTGTTAGACATTAAATCCTCTACTATGAGTAATGTTCCCATATTTGTTAGGTCCTGTGGAGAGATTCAAGTCTTTTGCTGATTCAGTCTGACACTGATTAAATAAATATTTGCAGTAAAGAAGGTTTAAACTGCTTGATGTTGTGTAACGGCACCTTTATCTCGCAGTTCTGCGCTTTTGAATGTGCAGCAAGGATCACCAAGTGCTCTGGTTACATTGAAACATGTCATTCAGCATTCAGGATGAACATAAGTGGTTTTGTGCTGCTCTGCATGGGAAGCTTTCTTATTTATTTCTTGCCTTGCATCCTGTCTAGTCCGGCGTGTCTCATCGCATCAAAAGCAATAGAATCCTATTATAATCAGTGATGCTGTCTACACTGGAAGCGTCCATTGTGGCGTGTCCATTGCGCCGACAATATACAAGTATCTTTTTCCATTTGCGCTGCACAGGCTGGTGCTAATGCATAAATTAAACTGTTTAGAACGTTCGTGTTGACGCTTCCAGTGTAGACGGCCTCGAGCAGTTGCGTCGCGTCAACGGACACGCCGGGGAAGACAGAGTGTTTCTTTTATAGTTTGTGCACTAAATACAATAATTTCCAGCTTGTTGCCAAACTCTTTCAAAGCCTTTCCTTCATAGTAACTTTAACACTTTTAATGTTATTAACATTAATATGATTGTAATAGGAAATTGTTAAAATGTTGACATGGCTGGAGGCTCCCTGGATGCCTGGAACGGAATTTGAAATGCATAAAAAAGTAACCACAAATTGCACATATTAATGACCACATATTAACAACTGTAGCACACATCTTATTTCTGGTAGGTGAACAACATTTTTCCCAACTAATAGTAAGCTTGATAAGTAGAGTTTAACTGGCTAGTTTAGTCAGAGTATTTCTTTACAGGCTCTAAAAGTGACTAGATCACTCCCATTATAATGAATTAAGATCCGCAAGTAATTTACATTTAGTCATTTAGCTGACACTTTTAGCCAAAGCGAGTTACAAATAAGGAAGATACGTCACAAAGTCAACAATATCTGGAGTACCGCACTGCCAAGATCTCAGAGTAGCAGGAGTAGTATAAAAGCTACCACAGAATAAAGAGACAAACAAGGATTTAAAAAAAAAAAGTCTAATATAATTAAAAAGAAAACCCTTACCTTGGCTGCAAGTCACTTGCTTGCAGCGATAACAGCTTAATTTGTTATAATTGGAGCGATGCAATATTACCGACATTTCCGCTGGGGAAATATTATGAGCATTTAAACTATTATAAACTTCCTTCACCTCTGTTGCATTTATCCGCTCAATATCAACAACACGTCTGGAAGTCTCTTGATGTAAGTGTTTGATGTTTGAAAAAATTTGTTGGCTCAAGTCAAAATCGTGGTTTGGGGACCCTTCTTCAATGTCAGTCTTTGTTGTGGCCTATTTTATCATAGTAATAGCAGTAATAGCGTGACACTTCTCAACAAGATATTGGCCTTTTATGAGTATATTAAACTGACCAATTTTTTAAAATGAGAACAGAAGTAATGTGATTATACATAATCTGTTCCTCAGTTCTCACACTTGTGGCTCTCTCTCTTTGTGTGCGTGTGTGTGTGCGTGTGTGTGTGTGTGTGTGCGTGTGTGCGTGTGTGTGTGTGTGCGTGTGTGTGCGTGTGTGCGTGCGTGTGCGTGTGTGTGTGTGTGTGCGCGTGCGTGTGTGTGTGTGTGCGTGTGCGTGTGTGGGTGTAGAAGATTTACCTTCTTTTCCTAATCAGATCTCATGCTGATATGGTGTCACCCAGAGGGAAGTGACTGTATGGGTGTGTTTGTGTTTTCTTTCTGTGGAACGGTGTGAAGGGCAGTATGTGCTCAGAGCCATGACGTTCTCTCTCAAGGGGGAGTTCTTTCAACTTCACTGAAGGATTGATATTCCTAAAGAGTGTTTTTGTGTGCATGTACACGCATGACTTTCCTCTGTTTTAAACTGACTGTGTGTTTGAACTACTGAACTGGTGTGTCTGCCCCACATTACATGTAGCAATGGGGGGAAAAACAGCTTTTACTGTTTAGCCCTTAATCACTTTACCATTGTAATCATTCTTTCTGTTGAAATACTAAAGTTACTACAGATAAGATTCATAAAACTGGTGTAACTCATCAAAGAGGAATCAAATTGAAATAATCTGAAAGCTTCTTACACTGTTTGAAAGAGATCAAGTTTTATTTTATTATGCTTTTAAAGTAGTAATAAATATGAATGTGTTACCTATGGTATTTTAGCAGAAACTAAGGTTATATAACAGGTTATTGGTTATAAATGTAAGGATGTTACAAAAAAACATTTTTGATATCATGTTGCGTGAATAGCATCAATAGGTAATATCATGGTAGATTGATGTATATACCATAGTAATGAATGATCGATACTGCCCACTTTTTCTGCCTTGTTGGTTCCAGACGGAGTATTGTATAGACTGCATGTAGTGTTCTGTGTGTATGATTGTGTATTGTGAAGATGGTGGATCTGGTGAAGTGTGGCTCTAGGGAGGCAATCAGGCAGTTGATGTGGTAGGGTTGTGCAGTTTACCAGTACTAATGAAGTACCGCAAACCAGAAAGAAGAAGAAAATTCAATACGGTACGATGTCATCTTGTTGCTAATTTCAGTGCCATATTACAGTTTGCTGTCATTAGCAAAATTATATGAGAATTTTGAGATGAAATCAATGACAATTTGAAAATAAAAAAAACCAACCTCTGGATATGGCAAAGTGTGATCTTTAAACATAAGAATGATGTAATTTAAGTAAATAATGTACAGTCACATGCACTGCACGCTACAGAATGAACAAGAGGTACCGCTCTGCTCTGTCAGGGCGCGGCCTTAGCTGCTGACCCTGCGCTTCACACCGGTGGATTGTCTCGTTGTTTAAGTTTACTCTTGTTGTTTTATGCTTTGCTTTATGTCTACTTCTGTCTGGCATGAATTATCTATATCAGGTGGTGTGTGAAAAAAGCTCTGAGACTATCAGAGTCATGGGCTGCTCTCACTGCTCACAGGATCTGCACCAGTCGACAAGGGGAATTGAAGTCTTTATGTTCGCCTGTAATAATTATTGACCAGGTTGTTCAAATGGTTGACGAATTTAAATATCTCGGTATGATCATAGATAATAATTGATGAGAGAGCAATGCAAAGATTGTAACTTCTCAGGTATTAAACAGTTTAGTGTGAGTAAAGACATTCTTCAAATGGTGTATACAAATCTTGTGGAGAGTATTCTGTGTTACAACATTACATGCTGGTATGGAAATTTAGGGACCAGCAAAAGGAGTAAATATGGAAAGTAAAATCATTTGAAGACATCAGAGAAAGCTAAATTGACAGTAAATGACCCATCACACCCTCTTTTTAATTAATTTGAAAAACTGCCATCAGGAAGACTTTATAGAACAACAAAGAGATCTTTTATTCCATCATCAGTTATTTTATTAAATAAATGAATTGGGTATTGTAATACTTATTTTTTAATTTGATAAGATGATGTGCAATGGTTACCCACTTATCATTTCTTATGTACTTTATTTTATTGTAATGGTTTGCGAAAGATACATAGTATGTATGTCTATATGTTTAACTTTCCTTGTGTTCTTGTTTTTGTGTGTTATTCTTTGTGTGTTATTCTATCAGCAGTTACAGAAATACTCAAACCAGCCCATCTGGCACCAACAATCATGCCACGCTCCAAATAATTGAGATCACATTTTCCCCCATTCTTATGGTTGAACATTAACTGAAGCTCCTGACCCATATCTGCATGATTTTATGCACTGCACTGCTGCCACACGATTGGCTGATTAGATAATCACATGGATGATTTTTGGTGTCAGACGGGCTGGTTTGATTATTTCTGTAACTGCTGATCTTCTGGGATTTTCACACACAACAGTCTTTAGAATTTATTCTGAATGGTGCCAGAAAAAAAACATCAAGTTAGTGGCAGTTTTGTGGATGGAAAGGCCTTGTTGATGAGAGAGGTCAACACAGAATGGCCAGACTTGTTCAAACTGTCAAAGTCTACGGTAACTCAGATAACTACTCTGTACAATTGTGGTCAGAAGAATATAATCTCTGAATGCTATTCTGCGATGTGGGTTGGCGCTGTTTTGGCGACATGAAGCGGACCTACACCGTAATAGCCAGGTGGTTTTAATATTGTGGCTGATCGGTATAAATGAACACCTCTGGTGCAGCTCGGAGATTTCAGCTCGAGAGTTGCGATGGGATTATCCCAGCATTAATTATCATTAAAAAAAAACAACATAATTATGATATTTTTATTTATTTAAAACTGTATGTATCAATTTGATTAAACACCATTTGATCATTCAACTCCCTTTAACATGGAGTCCAGAAGAAAACGCATCATTTGAATCTGTAAGATTTTATGCAGTTCTTTTGAATCTAGTCATTTTCTGTGTAATTTCATAAAAAATCTGAGGCTTTTTATTTGTTGATTATATTATCGATTTAGAATCTATATCAAAGTACCAGGGCTAGTATCGTACCAAAGCCAAAATGTTTGTATCGGAGAAACTCGCACACACTCACAGCCTTCAAAAACCTGTGAGGAGTGTGTTTGTGTTTGCTAATGTGTATGTATGTGGTTTGCATGAGTGGGTGTGTTGTATTTCCTATTTATTTGTCTGTCTCTGGAGATTATTAACCGTATAAATGTCACTCAAGTTAAACATTAATGAAACAGATTTTTGTGCAGTTAGCCTGTTCAGTTTTGAACTTTCCTTTTGAACTTTTGAAAACAGGTCTTTTTATGTGTTTATCAGAAAACAATCCTGTGCTGTTTGTGTGCTGACATTAGAACGGAGTTATATTTTTCCCTCTGTTTTTGCCATAACGTCTCTGTTTTAGGCTCTCATTTTTGGCTCCAACTGGCAGAACTCAGTAATGAATAAATGTGATGTCTGAGGTCATGATTTATTCATAGTGTTCCTCTGTTATAGGTGGAGCAGACTTTCAATTATCTGGAGATTCAAGGCATCACATGTAACAAACCCACACAGGTAATAACACTCATCAGACTGACAAATGTGTTGTGATATCAGCGGTTCTGCACAAAAATGGCAAAACATACTGGCAAAACACTGGCCTAGGGCCAACAAATTAATGATGCAATCATTAAAAAAATTATATAATTTATTCATAATATTTGTTCTTTTCAGCCACAACAGAAGAGATTTAAGTTGTTTTAATGACAGTTACTTTGGTTTGCCTGCAAATGATTATAATTTCAGTGTTGCATTGTTTCTGTGTGTATCAGTTTGCAGTGGAATATGAGCGCGGTCAGATTTCTCTGAAGATGGCATCTACAGAGGAGGTGAATGAGGTGGTGGCTCACATAGGCAGCTGTTTACAGAGGATCTGCCCCGGCCTGCCACCTCTGTGAGTGTACAAATAACACCAGAAAGAAGAATAAATGAGTAGGGCTGGATACTGGCACTGATTTCTATTAGATTTCGATTCACAAGCTCTTGATTCAAATCAATTTTGCATTCAATAAATGTCCATGCATTTGGAAATATTACAGTATCACAGTGTCACCTGATCACGTCAGTCCATAACATGCACTGTGAAAAAATTGTCATGCAAAATAAATGAATAAAAAGTACAAATCTCACAAAAAGTTTTTAGTTAGTTTAGGGGTGTGATTCACACACTAAAAGTGGAGGGTCCCATGCTCATGTCCTGGATTAGTATTATAATAGGTTATTATTAAGTATTATTGTATAATTAACTATGTAGTAAAAAATAATCATATAAATATTATTAATTAACACTTTAGGGATAGAAACAAGCATAGATTAAAAGATCGTTCTTGGTATTTTGAGAATCATTATCAAGTCGTTCAAATGAAGATTGTGATTCATTAGAAAATCATTACTTTACCCAGCCCTATAAATGAGCAAATGCTGGAGTCAGTAACAGTGTTTGATACTCTCATGCGATTGGGTTACACTCACATTTCCGTAGATTCTCCACAGTTCTTGAATTCAATATTTTAGCTAGTTTGATCATATTTTCAGCTACCAATAAGACTGTATATCAGTTTAACCCATTTTTCTATGTTTGAAATCAATTCCACAGATTTTCCAACAAAATTAGCATGGAAAATGTGAACATAAAGTGAGCAGGTTCCATGTGGGACTTGTTCTGTCACTTGACATTAGAGTTTGTCTGTGCTGAAAGTTGCTTTTTGGAACTATTGTTGCAGATGGGTTTTATTTTATTTAAAAAAAAAAAAAAATTAATTCCTATGTTGCCTAAGCCCTTCATCTGGGAAATATATAGGCTAGAAAAAGCTTAATTTGGTGAATGTTTAAATATAGAGCATTGCAACCAAGCCAAGACTCTGTTATCATCAGATCAGATTTTTATAGTGGAATGTTTTAAAAAAGATGGAAATTGATGAAAATTAACAAGTGATCACCGATGATCTACTATTGATGAATGATGATCTAATAATGATTAATTACTGCTCGTGCACTATATATTAGCTCATATGACAATGTTTACTTTTATAGTGATTGTATTGTAATACATTGTTGATGAATGTAAGAGTGTGTGTGTCTGTTTCCCTTGTGTGTTTGTGTGAGCTGGTAGCACAGACATTTCATAATAAGATTCCCCAGCCTTTTTTTGGGCTTGTTTATAATTAAAAGTATGGCGTTATGCACTAATTGGTTCTGGTTATTATTGGGATTGGTTGCATAACAAACACGTATCTGAGATTTGGATTCAGCCTTTATGTGATAGTCTATACTTACTGTGACTGGCAAAGAATTATATATATTTTTTTACATTTAATATGTCGTAAAGGTTAACCTTCTTTTCCACCACCTTAGTTATCGGTATGAGCAAAATCGGTTGAGAGAAATATCTCTAGGAATATGGCTGGGCATGATAAAGTACAGTATATGCTATGCAAATGTAGAAATGTGTTACTGATAGAGATTCTGCTATATTGTATATACCGTGGTATATCGGCATGTGTTTTGCATCATTTGAAATAAGCTAATCTGCAAAATGTACCACTTTTGATGCCTCCAATGTTTACAGAATCACTGATTATAACTGGGAGTGATTTTGTTTTACTAAATGTTGCATGTGCAACAACATTTCTCAAGGGTTATAGAATGTGAAGCAGCTGTTTTTTTTTTTTGCGTTTGCGAATTAACATTTCCAGTTGACTTTTCATTTGTATGATTTGGTTTGTTGAAAAAGTAAAATCAAATAATTACCACCTCTCATTAGTAGGCCCACCATATTCCAATTCACTGGCTTTGCTAGTTGGTTCTGAAATTCCTAATACATTTTTGGGTTGAATGTCTTGCAAAATTAGCAATATTTTGTGATATATACCATTATTAAGATATAACATTTCTCATAAATATTATATCAAGAAGAAAATGGGATGGTTTATTAACCAAGGGATAATGTGTTAATTCAAGAATGAATGAGCAAATGAATTATGAATATGCTTCTGATATGATGTAGTGTCATATTCAGTGCTTTCTTTATCACTGTATCTGGTAGGAAGGTGATGAAGAGGTTGTCCATGGATCCTCCTGAGAGAATCGGCTCTCTGCAGACCCTTTGGGAGAATCAGAGTGGATCTGAGCCGGGGCCCTGTGGTAAATCACCATCATGCAATGTGATGTACACTATTTGGCCAAAAGTATACACCACTCCCGTATGTGCTTGTTGAACAATTGATTTCAAAACCGTTACCATTAATAGGGAGTCGGTCCTCCCTTATAGCTTCAATTCTTCTGGGTCAGTTTCACACTGCAAGAAAGTGGAAATCATGGAACATGGATGTGGGGATTGGCTCCCATTCAGATACCAGAATATCAGTGAAGTAAGACACTGATGTTGTGTGATTGCTCCTGGCTTTATTTCAGTGTTCATCCCAAAGGTGTTCAATAGGGTTCAGGTTTAGGCTTTGTGCAGGCCAGACTCTTTATCCTATGTGTCCTACGACAGTCCCACTTTAAAAGTTGCGTAGTTCTTTGGTACGCCCCATTCTACTAAAAATATTTGGCTTGGAAGTCTGCATGACCATATTGGTGAATTTGTACACCTGTTAGTAAAGGTGTAGCTTATATAGAAAAACCTGTTCATTTGAAGGTGGTGTCCACATACGTTTGGTCATATAGTGTACATCTGTTTGTGTTTCTGCTTTTGATTCATATTGACATGACTTTCATGATTCTTGCTTGTTCCAGGGGGTTTCTCGCAGCAGTACAGGTGTGTGTGTGATTGGTTAGGCCTTCCTTACAAAGAAGAGGTTCAGTGGGTCAGTACACACACTTACACTTATTGATCTGCTCTTTACTGTATTTGACTTAGAATTCCCTCTGGTCAACTTGAATACCTCAGGAGGCCACGTTGTGGAGAGTAACACCTTTCTGCATTCAGAATTACCTATAAATGATCTGTATAAGCACACAGTATATGCCAAATACTGTAAATGAACTGTGTCTGTAAGCAAATTTGAATAATCATGAAGATATTGCAATTGAACAAAATATTCTAAATCTTATAAGAATCACAAATAAAAAATATTTGTGCTCCGAGTTAGTTTTCAATGGGCTTGATTTGATTTTAGCCATTTTTTCTTAGATTTCGTAACTTCAGTACCACATTAACAAATTAAAATTCTTGATTCTCACCAATCAGGATGTGGACACGATTTATCTGACACAGGACACAAGAGAACTGAACTTGCAGGACTTCAGTCATCTAGAGAACAGGTGAAGCATATATATTTACGTTGTGACAGTCTCACATACAGAATACACTAAAGACAAGTATATAGTTAAAGTTACAACTTCTCTTCATTTCATGGCTTAGACTTTTTATATATACAACGCCAATTCCAAAGAAGTTGGGACAGTATGGAAAATGCTAATACAAACAAAAAGGAGTGCTTTATAAATTCTATTCACCCTGTACTCTATTGAAAGCAAAGCTAGGTAAAACATTATTTGATGTTTTGCCTTGTTACATTTATTTATTTACTTTTCTTTAATAAACTCATTTCAAATCAGATGCTCCACAAACGTTGGGACAGTCAAGAGTGTACCACTGTGTAACATCACCATTTCTTCTAAAAACACTTAAGCATTTGGGCACTGAAGATCTGGCCAGAATGTGGCTTGGCGTTGTCCTGCTGGAAAATGCATAGACGTCCCTGGAAAAGATGGCTTCTGGATGGCAGAATACTGTCTATATTTCTCCAAAATTTGTTCATGTTTCTTCATTTAATAGTGCCCTCACAGATGTGCAAAGTTACCCATGCCATTGGCACTGACACCCCCACTGACAGACGCTGGCTTTTGGACCTGATGCTAATAACAGTTTGGATGGTCCTTTTCCTTTTTGGCCACTTTAAACACAACGGCTGTTTTTTCCAAAAACTATTTGAAATGTGGACTTGTCGACCACAAAACACAATTCCACTGTTTTCTTCTACTCTCCCATCTCAGATGAGACCGAGTCCAGAGAAGTCAGTGGCGCTTCTGGACAGTGTTGATGTATGGCTTCTCCTTTACATAGTAAAGTCTTAAAGGGGTCATGACATGGGTTTTTTTATTGTATTATTATGTTCCCTTAGGTGCAATTATAGTATTAATATATTTTTTTTTAAGAAAAACTTTTAAAATCTAGTGATTTTTGACCTTTTCCCACCCTGTTTCTCATCCTCTGATTCAAACAGTCTGTTTTGGGGGCGTTTTCCATTTAAGACTTCAGTGTTAACGCCCACTGTTATGATTGGCTAACGTCAGTGCCTATGTATCAATTATTGACGCCTCCAGCCAGAACAATATGCAAGTAAACTAAGTAAAAACACTGTGATTATTCATAATGAATGAAATTGCGCTTTAAAAAGTAGTTTAAAGTTTAAAATAGATTACTTACAGTTTGCGTCGTCGTTGTTCCCAGAATAGTCGGCACGGACTTATCTTTGAGCAACAGTTTTCTGGCAAAGCCAGCATCATATTGAGATTTGTTCTCAAAACAGTCATCCTTAAAATGTACAGAACAAACGCTTAAGTTAACACTGCCGTGACTGGGACGTCCGCAAAAAATAAACTGCATCCATTTTTCCCTGACGTCTGGATCTTTCGGCAGCTTATTCAGAGGTTTTGTTTGACCACAGCCAAGAACAGCACATCTGTGTGGCATCGTAATTTTCCTGTGCACAAGTAGTCTCTGTCAGAGCTCGCTGTCCATCGACTGAACACTTGTGAGGCACACGGCGATACGAAATGACCGTAGTTGTCTTGCGCTTAAAGCGTAGTTATCTTGTGCTGGAGGCGGTCATATGCAAACGCTGGTACGTCACTTCTAACCGTCACGTCACTTCTAACCATGAATCCAGAACGAGCTGTATTTTGAGCTTGATTAAATAAATGATTCGTTTAGAATGGGGAGGACGTCTTAAAATATTAAACTTGCAGGACGTTTTAATGATACAAAGACCGCTTATATACCAAAAGATCAAGGCAAATTTGGTTTCTCATGTCATGACCCCTTTAACTTGCATCTGTGGATCCAGTGGCAAATGGTGTAAAAGTATTCCCAAGCCCATGTCATGATATTCATATCAGACATATTACTTTTTAATCAGTGATCACACACATTCAGAAGTGGATTTGCAGCAGGAGAACGCCAAACCACATACTGCCCAGATTACAGGTGCACGGATGTGTAAGCCGTGAGTGCGGGTGCTAGACTGGCCTGCCTGCAGTCCTGACCTGTCTCCAGTTGAGAATGTATGAGTAATGGTAAAACATCAAATAATTGTTGTTGTAGTGATTTCAATATTGCACAGAGTGAACAGAATTTACAAATCACTCTTTTTCTTTTTTTTTTTTATTTATTAGCATTTTCCACACTGTCACTTTTTTTTTAAATTGGGGTTGTATATTTGTAACAAAATGCATTACTTCTAAAGTTTGTTAGAACAGGGGTTTTCAAACCTGGACCCCCAAATTCAAAGATCCTCCTGCGATGGACCCCCTTCCTAAAATAAAAAGGCAGTTGGAAGATTAGCGTTGATCATTTCAGCCAATTGCAATCTTTCAATCGCTGATGTTCATTCATGTGTTTATTTACTATATATATATATATATATATATATATATATATATATATATATATATATATATATATATATATATATACATATATATATATATATTGATAACTTGAAAGAAGTTTGTTTGAAATATTTGCAAATTTATTTAAAATAAAAAATGAAAACAAATCACATCTACATAAGTATTCACAGCCTTTGCCATGACACTCAAAATTGAGCTCAGGTGCATCCTGTTTCCACTGATCATCCTTGAGATGTTTCTACAACTTGACTGGAGTCCACGTGTGGTAAATTCAGTTGATTGAACATGATTTGGAAAGGCACACACCTGTCTATATAAGGTCCCATAGTTAACAGTGCATGTCAGAGCACAAACCAAGCCATGGTTTGTCTGTGGAGAGAGGAGAACCTTCCAGAAGAACAACCATCTCTACAGCACTCCACCAATCAGGCCTGTATGGTAGAGTGGCCAGACTGAAGCCACTCCTCAGTAAAAAGCACATGACAGCCTGCCTGGAGTTTGACAAAAGGCACCTGAAGGACTCTCAGAACATGAGAAACAAAATTCTCTGGTCTGATGAAACAAATATTGAACTCTTTGGCTTGACGGGCAAGCGTCATGTCTGGAGGAAACCAGGCACCGCTCATCACCTGGCCAATACACCGCTCATCACCTGGCCTACAGTGAAGCATGGTGGTGGCAGCATCATGCTGTGGGGATGTTTTTCAGCGGCAGGAACTGGGAGACTAGTCAAGATGAATGCAGCAATGTACAGGGACATCCTTGATGAAAACCTGCTCCAGCGCGCACTGGACCTCAGACTGGGGCGAAGGTTCATCTTCCAACGGGACAACGACCCTAAGCACACAGCCAAGATAAAAAAAGGAGTGGATTTGGGACAACTCTGTGAATGTCCTTGAGTGACCCAGCCAGAGCCCAGATTTGAACCCGACTGAACATCACTGGAGAGATCTGAAAATGGTTGTGCACCGACGCTCCCCATCCAACCTGATGAAGCTTGAGAGGTCCTGCAAAGAAGAATTGGAGAAACTGCCCAAAAAGGCTGTAATTGGTGCCAAAGTTGCTTCAACAAAGTATTGAGCAAAGGCTGTGAATACTTGTACATGTGATTTTTTTTTTTTCAGTTTTTTTATTTTTAATAAATTTGCAAAGATTTCAAACAAACTTATTTCACGTTGTCATTATGGGGTATTGATTGTAGAATTTTGAGGGAAATAATGAATCTATTTTGGAATAAGGCTGTAACATAACAAAATGTGGAAAAAGTGAAGCGCTGTGAATGCTTTCTGGATGTACTGTGTATATACACTCACCTAAAGGATTATTAGGAGCACCATACTAATACGGTGTTTGACCCCCTTTCGCCTTCAGAACTGCCTTAATTCTACGTGGCATTGATTCAACAAGTTGCTGAAAGCATTCTTTAGAAATGTTGGCCCATATTGATAGGATAGCATCTTGCAGTTGATGGAGATTTGTGGGATGCACATCCAGAGCACGAAGCTCCCGTTCCACCACATCCCAAAGATGCTCTATTGGGTTGAGATCTGGTGACTGTGAGGGCCATTTTAGTACAGTGAACTCATTGTCATGTTCAAGAAACCAATTTGAAATGATTCGAGCTTTGTGACATGGTGCATTATCCTGCTGGAAGTAGCCATCAGAGGATGGGTACATGGTGGCCATAAAGGGAAGGACATGGTCAGAAACAATGCTCAGGTAGGCCGTGGCATTTAAACGATGCCCAATTGGCACTAAGGGGCCTAAAGTGTGCCAAGAAAACATCCCCACACCATTACACCACCACCACCAGCCTGCACAGTGGTAACAAGGCATGATGGATCCATGTTCTCATTCTGTTTACGCCAAATTCTGACTCTACCATCTGAATGTCTCAATAGAAATCGAGACTCATCAGACCAGGCAACATTTTTCCAGTCTTCAACTGTCCAATTTTGGTGAGCTCTTGCAAATTGTAGCCTCTTTTTCCTATTTGTAGTAGAGATGAGTGGTACCCGGTGGGGTCTTCTGCTGTTGTAGCCCATCCGCCTCAAGGATGTGCGTGTTGTGGCTTCACAAATGCTTTTGCTGCATACCTCGGTTGTAACGAGTGGTTATTTCAGGCAAAGTTGCTCTTCTATCAGCTTGAATCAGTCGGCCCATTCTCCTCTGACCTCTAGCATCAACAAGGCATTTTCGCCCACAGGACTGCCGCATACTGGATGTTTTTCCCTTTTCACACCATTCTTTGTAAACCCTAGATATGGTTGTGCGTGAAAATCCCAGTAACTGAGTATTTCAGATTGTGAAATACTCAGACCGGCCCGTCTGGCACCAACAACCATGCCACGCTCAATTAAATCACCTTTCTTTCCCATTCTGACATTCAGTTTGGAGTTCAGGAGATTGTCTTGACCAGGACCACACCCCTAAATGCATTGAAGCAACTGCCATGTGATTGGTTGATTAGATAATTGCATTAATGAGAAATTGAACAGGTGTTCCTAATAATCCTTTAGGTGAGTGTATAAACAATTATTGCAGTCTCCGTTTTTGTTGTTGTTGTGAAGCAGTGAGCCAGGCTTGCAAGACTTCACTCACATTCATCTGAACCAGGGTCAAAAATCGAAACCGACTGAGTGAGACCCGGCATATTCACGTTAGAGACTAAGAAGAATCTGGCTGTTCAGCAAGCTACAGACAGATATACTTAAAGATTGAACAGAAGCCAGAGAAAATAATCATTTTGAGATTTGAAACAAAAGCAAATTAAACTTCAGCAATCAATATATTTATATCTGTTTGTATAGTGTCTAATGATACATTGGCAAAGTTTATCTTGCCAATAAAGATTGATATGAATTGAATCTGCCCATTTGATCCTATTATTAAACATAATGTCCACTGAAAAACAGCAGAAGATTTTGCCCAAATTTGAATACAACATGACCACTGATATACTTGTATCAAAGAATAATACTGTATACATTAATAATATACTAACCCATTCTAATTAACTCTATCCACAAAAAAAAAAAAAAAAAAATGAACTTTTTAGCATACATATTTAAATAATTTAAATAAATGATGACTAAACAATGTATTGCTTTCACAGGATAAAGTAAATATATTTGATATTTTTTTAATGTTTGTTGTAAAGCATCATGCACCATACATTTATTAGCGATTAAACGGGATTAATCACAGAAAACTGTGATTAATTAGTTTTAAAAATGCTTTATTGATTCACAGCCTAACATAAATACATAATTCTCAAAATCTTTTTTATTTATTTTTACTCTCTCAAATTTTCCCCCGGAACCTTAAGCTCCCCTTGCAGCCCCCTGTGTGTCCCCGCACCCCAGTTTAAGAAAAAAATAAAACTCCTGCGTTTTCAAGGTTTGCACAGTTCATTTGTTCTCTTTTAAAATAAGAGAATGCCAGTTTGCCCTGATGATGAAATGCAACAATATGTTTACAAACAAATTGGTCCACAAAGCATTACAGTGCTAAAACACAATATTTAATTTGGTGTATTGAAACAAATTTTCTTATCATCCCTAATGCACAGCATTATTATGCGAATTTGGATTAGGATTATGTCAAAATGTAATTACATAATCTTTATACAAGATCTTAAACTTAAACCTTCAGTTATTTTATCTGAGGAGGACATATTTTAATGAACTGCGTGTGTGTGTGTGTATGTGCGTGCATGCGTGCGCGTGTGTGTGTGCGTGTGTGTGTGTGTGTGTGTGCGTGTGTGTGTGTGTGTGTGTGTGTGTGTGTGTGTGTGTGTGTGCGTGTGTGCGCGCGCGCAGGGATTTGGTGGCGATAATCGCAGTGCTGGAATACAACCAGTGGTTCACCAAGCTCTCCACCAAGGATTATAAACTGGTGAGTTAAGCTCTCTGCACAACTGACAGATATGACACATGTGCTGTCAGATAATGACAAAAGACCATCCAAACAGAAACGTCTAATCACCCTCCCAGACATATCTATTCAAAGTCTCTGTAATCAAATGGTCCATCGGTGCTGTGGAACAATGATCTCCATTAAAATACGATAATCTAAACAATACCAGACAACATCAGAATGCAACAATATGCAGTTGAACATTTACAATATGCTATTTACATAGAAAAGTACTGATTAGTTGCAGTATGTTCTTTCACATGCACTGTCTTTACTAAGGTTAGACATGTATGACTTATTGAAGAATTTTGTTGGTTAGTGGGTACAAGAGCAAAACTGGGTTTCTTTTGTCTATAGGCATGGTCTCCATAGCAACAGGTAATGGTCTTTAGCCAAAACACAACCCGCTGTACAGAAAGGGTTATGAATTGTTCAGAGAATGTTAAATATCTGGGGAGATAAGATTAAGCACACATTTTAAACTCCGAAAGGCTTTTTCCTTGTGTGAATGTGTTAAAATACCAGACTATACAGGGTTTGTGTACATAAAGAACTGTCACTGGGGTTTGGACGCATTGATTTGTGCAGCGGATGAATCACCGTGAAAAGAGCCGTCATCATTCCCGGCATGAGCCAATCAGAGATACAACTGTGAACAAGAGCGAGAGCTTCCGAAATGGAGAGAGATGCTCGATACAGCATGCATCCTAAAGAGGGAAAGTGTACTGAATAAAAGAGTGAGAGTGAAGAGAATGAAAGTGAATGAAAACTGCAGTTAATAGATTTGGCAAGGAGTAAAGACAAAAGGTGGTGAGAGTGATGGAAAAACAAGAGAGATGAGAAGAGGAATAGAGATGGAAAAACAAGAGAGATGGAGAAGAGGAATAGAGATGGAAAGAACGAGAGAGATGGAGAAGTGGAATAGAGATGGAAAAACAAGAGATGGAGAAGAGGAATAGAGTTGTAAAGAAGGAGAGAGATGGAGAAGTGGAATAGAGATGGAACTAACGAGAGAGATGGAGAAGAGGAATAGAGATGGAAAGAACGAGAGAGATGGAGAAGAGGAATAGAGATGGAAAAACAAGAGATGGAGAAGAGGAATAGAGTTGTAAAGAACGAGAGAGATGGAGAAGTGGAATAGAGATGGAACTAACGAGAAAGATGGAGAAGAGGAATAGAGATGGAAAGAACGAGAGAGATGGAGAAGTGGAATAGAGATGGAACTAACGAGAGAGATGGAGAAGAGGAATAGAGATGGAAAGAACAAGAGAGATGAAGAAGAGGAATAGAGATGGAAAGAACTAGAGAGATGGAGAAGTGGAATAGAGATGGAACTAATGAGAGAGATGGAGAAGAGGAATAGAGATGGAAAGAACGAGAGAGATGGAGAAGAGGAATAGAGATGGAAAGAACGAGAGATGAAGAAGAGGAATGGAGTTGTAAAGAACGAGAGAGATGGAGAAGAGGAATAGAGATGGAACTAACGACAGAGATGGAGAAGAGGAATAGAGATGGAAAGAACGAGAGAGATGGAGAAGAGGAATAGAGATGGGAAGAACGAGAGAGATGGAGAAGAGGAATAGAGATGGGAAGAACGAGAGAGATGGAGAAGAGGAATAGAGTTGTAAAGAACGAGACTGATGGAGAAGAGGAATAGAGATGGAAAGAACGAGAGAGATGGAGAAGAGGAATAGAGCTGGAAAGAACGAGAGAGATGGAGAAGAGGAATAGAGATGGAAAGAACGAGAGAGATGGAGAAGAGGAATAGAGAAGGGAAAGAACGAGAGAGATGGAGAAGAGGAATAGAGAAGGGAAAAACAAGAGAGATGGAGAAGAGGAATAGAGTTGTAAAGAACGAGAGAGATGGAGAAGAGGAATAGAGATGGAAAGAATGAGAGAGATGGAGAAGAGGAATAGAGTTGTAAAGAACTAGAGAGATGAAGAGGAATAGAGATGGAAAGAACAAGACAGATGGAGAAGAGGAATAGAGATGGAAAGAACGAGAGAGATGGAGAAGAGGAATAGAGATGGAAAGAACGAGAGAGATGGAGAAGAGGAATAGAGATGGGTAGAACGAGAGATGAAGAAGAGGAATGGAGTTGTAAAGAACGAGAGAGATGGAGAAGAGGAATAGAGATGGAAAGAATGAGAGAGATGGAGAAGAGGAATAGAGATGGGTAGAACGAGAGATGAAGAAGAGGAATGGAGTTGTAAAGAACGAGAGAGATGGAGAAGAGGAATAGAGATGGAACTAACGACAGCGATGGAGAAGAGGAATAGAGATGGAACTAACGACAGAGATGGAGAAGAGGAATAGAGATGGAAAGAACGAGAGAGATGGAGAAGAGGAATAGAGTTGTAAAGAACGAGAGAGATGAAGAAGAGGAATAGAGATGGAAAGAACGAGAGAGATGAAGAAGAGGAATAGAGTTGTAAAGAACGAGAGAGATGGAGAAGAGGAATAGAGATGGAAAGAACGAGAGAGATGGAGAAGAGGAATAGAGATGGAAAGAACGAGAGAGATAGAGAAGAGGAATAGAGATGGAAAGAACGAGAGAGATGGAGAAGAGGAATAGAGATGGAAAGAACGAGAGAGATGGAGAAGAGGAATAGAGATGGAAAGAACGAGAGAGATGGAGAAGAGGAATAGAGATGGAAAGAACGAGAGAGATGGAGAAGAGGAATAGAGATGGGAAGAACGAGAGAGATGGAGAAGAGGAATAGAGATGGAGAACAAGAGATATGGAGAAGAGGAATAGAGTTGTAAAGAACTAGAGAGATGAAGAAGAGGAATAGAGATGGAAAGAACAAGACAGATGGAGAAGAGGAATAGAGATGGAAAGAACGAGAGAGATGGAGAAGAGGAATAGAGATGGAGAACAAGAGATATGGAGAAGAGGAATAGAGATGGAAAGAACGAGAGAGATGGAGAAGAGGAATAGAGATGGAAAGAACAAGAGAGATGGAGAAGAGGAATAGAGATGGAAAGAACAAGAGAGATGGAGAAGAGGAATAGAGATGGAAAGAACGAGAGAGATGGAGAAGAGGAATTGAGATGGAAAAACAAGAGAGATGGAGAAGGGGAATAGAAATGGAAAGAACGAGAGAGATAGAGAAGAGGAATAGAGATGGGAAAAACAAGAGAGATGGAGAAGAGGAATAGAGTTGTAAAGAACAAGAGAGATGAAGAAGAGGAATAGAGATGGAAAGAACAAGAGAGATGAAGAAGAGGAATAGAGCTGGAAAGAACGAGAGAGATGAAGAAGAGGAATAGAGATGGAAAGAACAAGAGAGATGAAGAAGAGGAATAGAGCTGGAAAGAACGAGAGAGATGAAGAAGAGGAATAGAGATGGAAAGAACAAGAGTGATGAAGAAGAGGAATAGAGCTGGAAAGATCGAGAGAGATTGAGAAAGAGAGATCAAAAATGAATGTTTGCTTTATGCAATGAGGCTGGATAATGAATCAGTCTTTGTGGTGAAACTCGTAGATGAAAAATGCCACACAAAAAAACAATAGAAGTTTTTAAAAAGTGTTAAATTTTTTGTTAAATCTCTTAGAAATGTTTGCGTACCTGAATTAAATCAAAATGTGTTGTGTTATTTCATTTGAAATATTAATAGCTTGAGTGCCAGTTCCATCCAGACACATGACCTTAATGTTTATATTTGAGTAGTCCATAAGTTATTATTGGTCCGAACAAAGCAAAATTGACCTGCATCCTAAATTCATTGAATTTTTACACTAGAGTTCTGTTCTAAAATCTAGTTTAGCTGCCTTTGTCTCTACTGCCTACATAGGCAGCTACCTTCTAAGACAGCATACTAAATGTCCAGAAACCTTATAAGTGATTGATTTGGAACACTTTACAAAGGCAGCAACTCCATACAAGGAGCGATCCTCACGCAAGTGCACAAGAGACTCGACTCGCAAATGATTTCAGTGCAGATGTTGTGGGAGGAACAGCGCAATAATCTATAGAGCTACTATACTATAGAATATTCATTGTTTCCATAGATGAATTGATAATTAATGATAACTAATGAAACCTTTCAAGAGAGAGCTACCGTGAGCTCCGAGGTTGTTATTCAATGGTATATGCTTCAGTTGAAGCCATCAGTCCATGCTATTTCAACTTCTTTGTTTAAAAATCATGTTAAAAATCAGAATTCCTGGTGAAGAACTAAAACCAGACACTCAAACTATAAATGTACATGACACTTTTGCTGTTGTTTATGGACTTACAAAATGGTAAAGTGTCCAATATTTCAGCCAATGTCATATTTCTGACATTTTTGTTTATTTTTGTACAATAAACAATTGGTTCTTTGGTTATTTTGGTCGCCATTTAATGTCCAATGTAAAATCTGAGTCTAGAAGCAAAACAAGTTGAGAAGCACTGACTTGGAGTGCAGCAGTCTTGCTCTTTGCCCTCCTGCTGTATAGCCCTCTTCTCAGCCGCTTTCACAGTAGCAGCTCAGCTGGTGGCCGCATCTCTGTGGGCTGTACTCTGACATTCCACATCGTTCGCCCACGCCAAGAATCCCATAAGCAAGAAGGAGCCTCTCAAAGCCCGTCTCCTCTCTGGCAAACAGGCTGTGTCTCATACTAGCCTCAACATGCCGTCCTCAGCATCCGTCATTTGATTCTGTCTGATCGAAAATACAAAATAAGAATAATTTACAGCAAGCAGACTTGTATCAGCCAGACATTTTTTGTGGAATAATTTATTCCATTACCTCAGCAGTAAACTCTGTTTGATTTCTTTTTCCTAAAGGCTGTGCCAGAGGGGATTCTAGACATCAGAACTGGGTCAGAGCTCTAAGAGTTTTAATTTTTAATCCAGTTCAAATTTAGTTTGGTCTCTTGGCTCTCATGCTTTTCTCCTACTCATGTTGTCTTGAATTGGGTAGAAGCTAAAGTCCTAAAACGGATTCATTTACTCAAGCAAAAAATGGGAAATATCAAGTACATTGAATCATTTGAGGGTTTTTTATTTTTTGCTTTTGTTCAACCACATACTTTGAAGATAAGCAAGATAAACACGTGATTTAAGTCCCCTTAAATGAGCCAAAATCAATGTTTTGCTTGAGGGAAAGAGTTCACAATTGAGTAGACTCAGCAGTGACCACACCAGTCAACACAAGCAAAGCCAGTGGTCGTCTTTTTTCTCAGACACAGACATCTGAACATCTGCTATGAAGTTTGCATAGTGTCAATTTCTCATAATTCTCAACTGAGTACTCTTCAGAACCATATGGAGACCCCATTGAATCAAAATGTGTTTTGGTTTGACTTCAAAATCAAAAGTTGTGTGGCTTTATGTCCATGTCTGTTTGCTTTGAGGCCATCTTGTTCTGCTAAAAGTTGACAAAAATAACCATTAGCACTTAGCAGAAAAATTGTTTGTTTGGGGCAAATACAAGATTTTGTCCAATATAGTGCTCTCTAGAATGAGATTGTCCACTTTATTAGAGATTCCACATGCCATAAACCTGAAGTAGCTGGTAGCAACTAATGGTTTGTTGATGTTTCTTTGGTTGAGCCAACACTCATACTTTATTTCCTTGCCCAACTGTCAATTAGCTGGAATGTATTAATTTTGCAAGTGTCTTAATTGCTGATTAATGTAATCTTGACTTCAATAACAAAAAATGTTAATTGTCCAATCTTATGGGGTATTTATTTACATTTGGTCACCTATTACTGATGAGTTTTTACTGGTGCGTGTTTACTGATCGCATAGCTATCCGTTAATGAAATGGCCAAGCGTAACTGCTGATTCGAGACTGATATAAATATGATCACTCAAACCCACTCTGGACCACACATGCACTGGCCAAAGTCACTTGGAATCAATTAATAAATCACATCTTTTAAATTCGCTACCCAGCATTAGCATAATCGCCGAAGTGAACTCTGTTTTATTTGCATATAGCATGGGAATTTAAGACCTGATTTGTATCTGTTTGGTGGAGACACAGTTATGTGGCCATGTATAAATGAAATGTGCTTTTTCAATCGGAAAGAAATCCGATCAGTAAAAATGCATGAACTGACCAAGTAAAAATGCCCCCTTAGTTTTATGTTGTCAGCAGTGTTGGGTGTAATGTGATTGCAAAGTAATTAGTTACTGCAATCTTATTACTTTTTGTCAAAAAGTAGTTTTAATGCATTGCATATTAAATTATTGTAATCAGATTACATTTACTGTCTTTAAAGGAGGTTAATTACTTTTAAGAATATTACTTGGGTTGCTCATATTTCTAAAACTATATTATTCATGTGAAATACATGTAAAACATGAATTACATACAGAGCAGTTCATGGTTTGCGTGTGACATTGAAGAGGAGGAAATGCAGACAATATCTTGCATTTGATGAGCAGAAAAACAAAAGCCATTATGTGAAAAGTAGCTAAAAAGTACAATCATTAGCTATGTGATTAATTTAGTAGTTTAATCTGAGTTTTGTAATCTGACCATTTTAGAGTAACTGAGTAACTTACCAAATGCTGGTTGTAAGAGCTACTGTATATTATGGCACATGCGCTTGATCACATGCACATGCTCATGTGGGTAATTCAGGTTGAAGTCTGGAAAGTGTTTATTAAATACATTAAAAACATCATATGTAACCGCGTATACCTTGTGCACATCCATAGAGAGAGTCACATTTTTAAGAGTTTAAGGTGCAGTAATAATTTACCATCTCTCAGAGTGGCTGATGACTCGGATTTCTTAGTATGCTGATCATGAGTGTGTCTCAAATATCCATGAGTGGCTTATTAGTGATCAGTGTTTACAGGGTAAAAATGCCACCGCTGCATTACTCTTCTCTGTAAGTGAATGATGAGCTATTTAAAGTTACAAGTAAAAGTGGCAGTTTGAATTTTCAGTGGCTGCGGGCGGGTGTGTGAGACAGAGAGAGAGTAAAAGGACAGATGTGCGTGCTTGCCAATACAGACAAGATAACATTTTGATCCGTCACATGTTATAGCAGAGATCATGTAAGGATCAAGAAGTGATTTATTTCTTGATAAATAAATGTCTCCCTATGTTTAAGCATACTAAGCAACACTGCATTTGTAAAGTACCACATTAAATTTCAGTTAACAAAAAAACTTGACATTTATTGCAGTTTAAGTAAACTTTAGTGCAGCACACGTTATTAACATGTATGAAAACATAGTTTTGCATTAATTGCAGAAGTCGTTATTCAGAACAAATGACTTGGCCATTAAAACATAAATTCTAGTTGGGTGAGCCCAAAATTACCAATTCTTTCATCATTGTCAGTGGCTGTGATTCCCTGATTGATCTTTTCCCATTTATGGATATTATGGTTCTTCACCAGGAATTAAAACAGGCACACTATTAAAACCCAGACTGATGACTTTAAAGGAATATTCCTGTTCAATACAAGTTAAGCTCAATTGAGAACATTTGTGGTATAATATTGAATACCACAAAACATTTTATTTCGATTAGTTCCCTTCTTTTGTCAAAACTCTGTTACAGTGGGGAACTTACAATGGAAGTGAATGGTGGCCAAATCCATAAACGTTAAAATACTCACTTTTTCAAACGTATTGCCACAAGACGTAAACAATATACGTGTAAACATGATTTTAGTTTGATAAAAGCACTTAATAACATTTCTGTGTAAAATTATATCCAAAGGTACAATTTTGTTGCCGTTACGACGTTATGCCATAAACCCTGAAATGACTGTAATAACTATTTACAGCTCAAATAATCCATAAGTTTTAAGAGAAGAGTTAATGTAAGTGCTTAAAAATTATATCATACAGCTTCACATTTCTGCCTATAAATGCTTCCAAAATTGGCTACATTCACTTCCACTGTAAGTGCCTCACTGTAACCTAAATTTTTGCTTTTTTTTTAAAGAAAAGGAGGTACAATTTGAAATAATGTTTTGTGGTAATACACATTATACCATAAATGCTGTCGATTGAGCTTCACTTATTGAACCCAGAATTTTCCTTTAACAATCTCTTGAGTTAACGTTTGGTCTTTATTTAAAGGTTTTATAAATTATTGTTAAAAATCCCTTTGCCTATGGAGAAAATAAATGTAATCTTTTCTTCCGGAGCCAGATTGTTGCGCTCTATTTAAACATTTCTTCATAAATTCATATGAGTTTAGAACAACATCAGAAAATGTGTAAATGAGGACAGAATTTTCATTTTTGGGTGAACTATTCTTTTAAGGGATTAACCACTCATGAAATCAGGTCATGAAGGTATTTCCAACATACACAGCGTGTTCCTTGCAAGAAGGGATGCAAATCACATGGTTTCCATGATTCCGGTTTTATATTATGAAAACTTTCATACAAAAAATTGTTATTCAGAAGACCAACCAAACCACATCATAATTTAAAATTCTTTGTTCAGTAGAGTGAACTAACCTTATGAAAAGCTAGCCACCAGCATGTTCTTGTGACATGTGAAATATGATGTCTGTGGCCAGATTTGGGGAAGTCATTTCTGATTAAAGTAATTATGTTTGGTGTGTATTTTCAGTCTGCAGATGTCTGTGATCAAATTCTGAGAGTTGTGACCCGATCGAGTCGGCTAGAGGAGCTGGTTCTGGACAATGCTGGTCTCAAAACGTAAGCAATGTGACTTTGCAGCTTTTTCTATAGCTCATATTCTGCTAAGTATGTTTGAAACTGCTACCTGAGATGGCAGATATTTTGCTGCAGAGTGTGAAGTCTCCATTTCTGCTTTACAGGGATTTTGCACAGAAATTGGCAAATGCCCTCGCCCACAATACCAACTCAGGACTGCACACCTTAAACCTTGCCAACAATCCTCTCGAGGACAGAGGTAAGTAACTGTCAAAGCATTAATATCCTCTCAGCTGTGCAAAATAGGATTGTGTGGCAAACTGATACCAAAAATGTCTAACTCTTCCCCATCTCGTTTAAAGGCCCAGTTCCTTGTTTGTCTCGTTATTCATTTATTGAATTGACCTGTTCGTTTGTGCTCTTGATTTCGCCTGCTTTATATTCCCTTTGTGTGCAGTCTTGTGTCGGATTCTTCCTTTTTTTCTAGTCTGGTTCTCTGTGTTTCCTGTTGGTTCGTTTTGTGCCATCACAGTGGTTGATGTGAAGTTCTAGTTGTGTTAGTTTGTTGGTTTCCTTCTGTTTGTTTCCCGTTGACCATGTCTGGGTATTTTGTGTTTGGTTGGGTTCTTGTTTTTATGTGTGTGTGTGTGTGTGTGTGTGTGTGTGTGTGTGTGTGTGTGTGTGTATATATATATATATATATATATATATATATATATATATATATATATATATATATATATATATATTATACATTTTGACCAAAATGCAAGAACGTAAACAATACTATTTTGTCAAAGTATCATTTGGTCTGTTGCAACTGTGTAAACTCTTCTGTATGGACCATAGACCGAATGGCCACTTCCACGCCAATACATTTTAGTTTGAAAACTCCTAGATTTTGCTATGTTAACACCTCTCATCCACACTGGAACGGCATTCTCCTCCACCAACAATGGAGCGTTCGAAAACGCTTTCCATTACCCCATATTTTGGAAAATTATGTTTGAAAAGTGTAGTTCTCAAGTGAAAACGGATTAGTGCAGATACGGCCTAAGACAGATGAGTTCATCTGTGACTCATTTGTGAGTGGTTATGACAGATTCATTAAAAAGAACCGGTTATAAGAGTAATTTATTATGTGTTGCATGTTTGTTGTTGCACGCAACCAATGGTCACGTCGTAATGGAAATATGTGTTGTCTATTAAATTGAAAGCAGGGTGTAGATGTTTTAGAACAATTAACAGAACTACACTTCTTGAAAATCATTTGGTAACGATTGCTGTTCTCGATTCCCAAATCTAAGATGTTGTAACGGGGACATTCAGCAAAACTTACAAAAGGTTAAATATTTAACAACTCCCATGGAACCTGCAATGTCGGAACTTTTTCCACAAACCATGAATAAAACATGACCATGGGTCTTTAGCGCTGTGTGTGGACGGGCTTGACCTCATGTAAGATGCAGCAGGAGGGAATGCCGTCTGCCTCGTGGAGTATTTGTGCACGGTTTTGCAAGTCTTCCTTTCAGTGTGTGATTTATATGGACTATTAAGCTGTTTACTTTATAAGTTTTTAGAAAGAATAATGCCAGAAAGAAAATGCCAAAGAAAGAAGTTTTAAATTTTTGTTTTAAATTCATGCTTGATGGTGGGCTCTTCTGACAACAATGAACAATGAACAGTTAGAAACACCATAGCAACCACTCATGATACCCTAGTAAATGCCTAGCAATGCCCTAGCCAACTCCTTGCAACTACCAAGCAGTGCCCTAGAAACCACCCAGAATGCCTTAGAATTGTGCCAGCGAGTTTCGTACGGTCGAGCACCACTTCAGAAAATGTAAATATGTTGTCGGTTTGCAGACACTTAAAAATAGCCTTTAACTGACTGATGCAATATTAGAGCTTTTGAAGCCATAAGAAAAGTACTCCTGTTTGTTCATGATTCCAAAGCATAACATGATGTATATTAGCATGTTTGTTTATTGTTTGCGGTGAATTTATGATAATAGCCTTATAACTTTTCCCTGCAGGAATTGCCTCTCTGGGTGCACAGTTTGCCAAACTCCGCAAGGGCTTCAAGCATCTGAACTTCTCCAGAACCTCATTGTCACCCAAAGGTGAGTCAACTCTTCTTGTAAATTACAGTTAATTGCAACCCTTGAGGAAACATGTGCAAAACCTGTGACTGTTGTGCTGATTCATTTATAGGGATCTGTGCTTATTCATTTTGTTCCATTTAAGAAACAATATTGAAAACACAATCACTACAGTTGTGAGCACTAATATATTTCAGTCCATCAAGTTCACAGTTGCATTAACAAGCCTGGGCTGTGTTTCTCAAAAGCATTGTAAACTTAAGTTGATTGTAGGGACCATTGGCACCAATGGATTCTACGATTTACTTAGACTTACGATGCTTTTGGGAAACGCAGACCTGGTGCTTTAGGTGCTAACGCATTTAGGTCCATGTGTAATTTCATCCTGTATCACTTGTTCTGTTCACATTTAAGTTAACTTGCCTTGTTTATCTAATATAAGCAATGAACTGTAGGTCTTTGGATCAGCGTAATGCATTATAATATTTATAAATTCCCTTCCTTTCCTACCTACCTCTACCTTTCACTCATTCTCTTTCTTTCTCTATTGATTTTTGTTGGCTTCTGAAATTGGCTTTTCAAAGAGTTGTCACATAAATGTACATTTTGTTGTTGTTGATTTTTGGTTGTACATATATTTGCTGGAAATGTATCTGCTTATTGATCTATTTTTCCCATGGAAACATCAGTACTGGCAGATTTACGGAGTCTTTTCTCAACTGACAAACCTGTAACCAGCAAGAAGATAAATGACCTCCGAGCACAAGATGAATTATACACAGAATTTATGTGAAGATTGTTGGCTGTGATTTAATGATTGAAGCAGATGTTGAACAGATTAATGATCTGATCTTGTGATGTTATTCACAGTAATTGGTCACATTAAATGGGAAATGTGTAGCAGTACTTAGCTAAATTTAGTACTGTTTAAGACTAAAGCTTTGATAAAAGAAAAAAAACGATTAAAAGCTTTTGGTAACACTTAACAATAAGATTCTATATGTCACCATTTCTTAATGCGTTAGATATGATTAAACAATGAACAATATTTTTTGCAGCATTTACTAATCTTGGTCCACTTTAATAGATTTAATACAACCTTTCAAGTTTAAAATGTATTTATTACATGGTAAAATGTAATAGTGTTTAAAGAGAGCTTGGAGTCCCACACTCTTATAGCTCTCTGAAAGCAAATTCAGATTATTTAATAAATGAGCATTCTGCAGACACAGGTTATGTAAACACCAGTGACAGAGTGTGGGGACTGGGGAAGCACAGATCATCCACCAAGCAGGACAAAAATACATGAATTGAAAGCCCAATGTTCAATGAACAATCCGGTTATGTTTCCAATGCAAAGAGTGCTCCTGATGCTACCATACTGGAGGCATCCAGTGAAGCACAGCATCTAAATAGGACTCAGAATGGCATGTCTAAAGCCTCTTGTCCAATGAACATCAGTATTTTTTTCAGTGGAATCAATGGTACAGGTATCTGCCATATGCTCCCATTGAAACACTGCTTCAATAGCGCTCTATGGGATGTGCATCCACTGACTATACACACAGTATATAAATTATTATTTGGACATTTATTAAATGTCATTGCCACTGTTTAGAATACATTTTAAGGTGAGGCCATGCTTCTCGTGTCATCTTAAAGCAATCTTCACTCTTAAATGTATAACACATACTAAAGGTTTGTGGGCCCATTCTAGACTTCTGACAGAGAATTTTATCTAAAAATATTTGGTACTCCAGTTTTTCTGTTGTAAAAACGTACATTTTGCTGTGACATCTGACAGCCCCAGTGCTCAGCACATCATGGCTGACAGACACTTCCTGTCTGTGGGTCAGATCAATGGGAAAAGGTCAAGGATTTTTAGCTCCTGTAAAGTGAGTTGTTTCTGCTGTACAGGCTGTACAGTAAAAAGGAATGCATATTTTAGAAACTATACCCCCAATATATCAATCTCAGTTAACCACGCCCCTTAATGGAAAGATACAATCTGTGATTGTTTTTCATGTCAATCAGACTGTAATAGACACAGGCTTAAGTGTCAACTCGACAGAAGAACCGACAAAGTTTTAGTTTTTCTACAGTACTGTACAGTGTATCTAACAACCAATATGATGGCCAATATTTTAAATATATATTCTTTTGTGCGTTGCTTTAAAAAAACTATATTCACAAAGAAGGTTTCATCTTGTAATAACCTATACTTACAAGATGCACAATAGAAATGATGGATAACAGTTTAGTATTTCGAAAACTGCCCAATAAAAAGTGTACTGTTTGAATTGGAATAAAATCTCGGATATTATCTACTTTCAATTTCATATTGATAATTATTTGAATGCTAATATTGACTCATCCTGATCACTGATATGTCATGCATCCCTGCTTTCAATATAATACATACATCCCATTTTGAATCTAAAACCTCAAATGCATATTCACAATTGGCCTAGCTCTTTCTTTCCAATAAGATTTTCAGCACTTGGTACAGAGCTGACACTGCTGGCTGCCTGTAAAACTAATTTGCACCTCATCTCACCACTGGGTTTCATGGCTTATAAAGTCACCATTTAACATGTTGGAGACTCCTGCCATTTACAGGCGCTAATTATCTCCAAATGATCACTGTGTCAGAGCAAGAGGGAAGCTCTAGTTGTCTTATTGCTTAAGATGTGGTCCATGCTCCCTGGTTATTCCTGCTGGATTATTTAAGGGCATATTTTAAGAGACTTACTTATCTTTTCTAAAAAGGCTTATAACACAGTATGTAATTAGTTTGCCATAACTTTCACAACCCAATTAGAGACTTGTAAGCATCCACTTAGGAGAAATGTCAGCAACAGCAAGATGTCCTTAAACTGTAAGATAGAGAAGGCTGGCAGTGTCTTCATGGGAAATGCTTCCATAAAACTTCATATTACAAAAGTAACATGGACTGCGAACTATGACTATAACTATTAAGATGTAAATGCATGTTAAATGACTAAGTACATGTTGTCAGAGCCATAGTGCAGTCTTAGTGTACATGGATTTTTACATGAGCTGTGGCGCTCATGTGGGTAAAGAGGTTTGAGTCTGGACTGCGACGTGCCCTTTCTTTCACCCCTTTTCTCCCCAATATTCTTGTCCACCTTACACTATACTGTCTAATAAAGAAGCAAAAGGCCTATAGTAAAAAAAAATGTAATTTATAGTAAAAAAAAATTAAAAGTTATTTTATAGTATGATTTTACTGAACAGTGTCCTGACTAGGTGTGATGCTATCAAGCGGCAAGAAATAAATGCCAAATGTTCCTTGTTAATAACCAGCTCTTATTGTGACGTGACGAGCAACAGGACATTTTTTTGGTTGCGTAGTTTCTATTTCTATGATGTTTCACTAGATAACCCCGTCCACAGTGAAATATAATTTGTCTACAATCCCACTGCATATTACTGTATATTAAATATCTTCTAGTTGGATGTGTTGCATCATGCCTTATCTTTGTCTGTCTTTGGACAGACAAATGACTTGTGGCTGAAAACTTTACCTATTGCGTTTTTACACATGCAATGGATGTTACTTGACCAATAACAGCATGCTTGTTGCTAGTTGCAGATTGTTCATTTATTTATAATTTCTATCTCAAATTAGTAATTCAACAAGTCTATAACAGAACTACTGTGTTCTTTGTTTTCCTGCTGTGATTTGTAGGGGTGAACAGCCTTGCTCAGTCACTGAGTGCCAACCCGTCCACCCCCAACACACTCACCCATCTTGACCTCTCAGGAAATGTGCTGCGGGGGGATGACCTTCCGGTGAGTACTACATTCACATGTCCAGACACACCTGAGCCTGGGGCAAGATCCATTTCGAATTAACTGTTGACCTCATAGCTGAATGGACTGAAAAACTCTAGCCATTCAGGGAATTTTTTCACACAGTTAAGTTGATTTTCTTTTAAGACAAAGAGCACTAGCGTTAAGCACAGCTCTATGCCATACGTAATAAGCGTCAAGTCAGTGGGAATGGTCATGACGTTTTTTCTTTTTATTATTTTCTCCCCTTTTTCTCCCCAATTTAGAATGCCCAATTCCCCTTGTGCTCTAAGTCCTCATGGTGGCATAGTGACTCCCCTCAATCCGGATGGCGGAGGACAAATTTCAGTTGCCTCCGTGTCTCAGACCGTCAATCCGCGCATCTAATCACATCATTCTCCGCAGCATCCATGCACAGCTCACCACACACCCCACCGAGAGCGAAAACCACATTATAGTGACCACGAGGAGGTTAATCCTAGCAACCGGGCCAATTTGGTTGCTTAGAAGACCTGGCTGGAGTCACTCAGCACACCCTGGATTCGAACTCGCGACTCCAGGGGTGGTAGTCAGTGTCTTTGCTCGCTGAGCTACCCAGGAAGTTTTGCTATTTTCATGCAAGTTTGGTGAAATCGCCCGTGCTTACCCGCAAATGGGATGGATTAAGTGCAATTTAATTCTGAGGTTTTCACCTGTCACTATTCCACCATCTGCATCCTATTATACAGTCCATTCCCTCAAGCACCAGCAGGGCTGGGAAATATGTAGAATATTAAAGATATAATCGAGATAATTTTGCTGATGATGTCAAATTTACCAATATCATTAATATCGTGTCATTTATCATTTAATGTGCTTTCATTTGGCCATTAAGTTTCATAAACAGTGCTTCAGTAGACTCATTTCACAATCTTTCTGGGCTGCACAATTAAACAAAATAACATCCAAATGGCGAGTTGGTCATATATATATATATGAATCCACTAAATGCTGCATTTTTTAAAGACAGATAAACATGGTCTGTGTGTGTGATTCAGAATAAACCAGTGATGTGCTGATCTGTGTGAAGCGTATGGCGGCACTCTCTGATCAGTTCACGTACATTGTGAAATCAAAGCAATGCAGGTTCAAGCATTCACACAATTCCAAACATTATTAACCGCTACTAGCTAAGATATTATACAAATCTACAAATGCGGCACAGACTAACTGATAAGCAGGAAATTACAGCGTTTCAGGAAATGCAGAATATTGTAAACTGTCAAATATACATTGACCTATTTCACAGACTGTGATGACACATTTTTTGCCGTATTTAGCAGCGTAAATCTAGCAAACTTTTTTATGTGATGATTTTTTTTTAATATTGAGTGTAAGTTTATATCATTATGCTTTGTGTTATATTACCCTGGAATCAGTTTTAAAAAACGAATGACTACAGCTGCGAGGGAGTTTCTATTACATCTGTTTGGAGAGTGACAGTAAATTTGGCATCTTCTCCCATCTTCTTAATCCACCACTCTCGATTATTTTTTTTCTTTTTATTTTATTTTTTTTCTTTCTTCTGGAAAGTCATTCAAATGTAAGAGTAGATTTTTTTCTTTTGTTCTTGGAGCAAATGGATAAGTGAAAATAATATTTGCTGTACTCCCATTCACTGCAGGCAAAGTTTATCTTGCAAAAGTTTACTTCCGCGTGCCAAAAGCTGGAGTGTGAAAAAGGTCTATTGCCTTTTCTGTGTCGAAATAAAAGCTCCTTGTGAAGTTGAAGTATACAGGACAGAAATATATTATTTTATTTAACGTAAATCTAATAATCAGAATAATAATGATGATAATTCAGCATTATATTATCATAATCAACCTGACGTGTCTCACAGTAATAATTTAGTATTATGCATCTGGGGTTTCAAAAATAATTCAGTGAAGTAGCTTTGCAATATAAAAACATTTGAAGGTAAATAATGCCTTTTATTATGCTACTATGTATTATTGGGTATGAAATGTATATATCAAGTGCATATCAATGAAAGTGATTTCATTCTCCCTTGTGTTTGTTTACTGAAAATGAATTATTAGATTTGTATTTAATGTCTTTAATAAATTTAGTCTACTTGGCTACAATGGCTGTTTGGATGGAATGATGGTTCCTCTAATAAAACAAACAAAAAAAAAAAAAACACTTTTGAGCCCTTTTAGAACAAATACATACTTATCGAGATATATATCAAATATCGTCAATGGGCTGAAAAATATTGAGATATAATTTACGTTTGCGTGCATGCTCCCACAGATAGCACAAAAACTCATGCCCACTTGTACTTTGCTCTATCACTAAATTCTGATTACTATTAACACACAAGAAAATTGGATAAAATATTGCCTATGGTTGTTGCTCGTAGCTCTGCGCCTCACTTGCTCATGAAAATAGAGCCCAAGAAGTCAGAAAAACAAGAGTGAAACAAAAAAAGATCATTGATGTTCTAGACCTTAATTGGGTACAGATACTGCTGAACCAAAAAATATACAGCTGGATAATATCTTTTTTTTTTTTTTTTGTGGAATTTAATTAAAATAAAAGCTCAAGTATGAAATGTTTTATTATTCCAGACACAAAAACATGCAGTTTGAGAAATGTAGAATATCTGTGAACAGTGTTGAAGAAATGTACCTCTGTGCCATGTTTTTATATAACCTATGTGCACTTATTTTCCACTACATGTCATCCAAATAATATGTTGAACCCAAAACTTAGTATTGGGCACAGTATTTTGTTTTCTTTCCTTAAAAGAGAACTGAATGCCTTGCAACATTAACTACAAAAATATTGTAAGGTTTTGACTTGGAGATTAATCACAAATTATTTATATTGGATTGTTGAATCTGTTGACAGCCCTGGTTTAATTTTATCAGTCGCCCACGGCTGTTTTTATTTGTTGCCTAAGGTATTGATTTGGCATGGATCCCATGGTGCTAGAGACTGGTATTTTGCCAAAGCCAAAATGTTGGTATTGATCCAATCCTAACTCCGATATTAAGGATTGATATCTGATATCTTACACTTTCACCACCAGCCAGGGGGTCTGTGCAATCTCTCTTTTCTTTTAACACTCACAATCCTGTGCGTCATTGATTTTCTGTTCTCAGCACAGTATTGATGTGCGTGTCTTTGTGGAGCTGTTCGCTGTCCAGCAGGCAAATATCACCATGCACGTCATGCTCTCATGGTGTAGAGTTGCGGTTGTGACCTAACATTCAAGGGATTAGATGCATGTCATCAGGACTGGACTCTCATTATAGGGCTAAATTCTTCAGGGAAGGTCCCAGGCAAAAAGGCATTTTGATCAGAATGCCACTTTTCAAGCTTTTTTTAATGCAGCCTCTGAAGTGCATTAACTGATGACAGCTCTTAAGGGGACAATTACTTCTGTGTGTGTGTGTGTGTGTGTGTGTGTGTGTGTGTGTGTGTGTGTGTGTGTGTGTGTGTGTGTGTGTGTGTGTGTGTGTGTGTGTGTGTGTACAACATCCCCTGCTATTGGGAATATTTGTCACAAAAGGTCAACATGTTATCAATGAATTGTATCATTTTGTTTCTTGGAATTAACAGGGAAAATTAAAATTAGCAATAAAATAAAATTACAAAGCACTCTGTTCAGGAGACATTTACACATGCTGCATCTTAAATGAATTGCTTTAGTATTCCTTTTAACATTGTGTCTTTTATCCTCATTTTTGTTCTCTTTTAATGTGTAATTTAATGTGTCTCAATAATATTTCAGAATTTCTACAATTTCCTTGGCCAGCCCAACACCCTGCACACCCTGGACCTGTCCAACACAGACTGCTCACTTGACTTGGTGAGTTTCAAACTGTGACAATACTAATTATTTCCTTCACAATGAGTTTATATGCGGCTGTTGAACTAATGATGAAAGATGAATTTATGTGAATATGTATTTTTCTGTATGTTAGGTGTGTTCTGCGCTGCTCAGAGGTTCTGTCCAGCACCTCACCGTCCTTAATGTGTCAAAAAGCATCTTTGCCCTCAGGTACACACCTGCTTGACTTGATGTTTTTTCCCTGAACTTTGCAATTGAGTGAACTATCCCTTTAAGTGAAAAAGAGGAAATGAGAGCTCTCTTAGAATTGACAGCTCCATGAGGTCATAATCTTTAGTCATTTATAAGCATTTCAGTTTAGATTTGGTGAAGAATGTAACATGTGAAGCAGTGAGAGCAACATTTTCAGCTTACAAAAGAACCTTTGGACACACATCTCCCATGATACTGCCAGGCTGAGCTTGCCTGATGGTCTCATCAATGTATTGAATTGGTGTCCAGTTCTCTCTCTCACCCTTTGTGTGTGTTTGTGTGAGGGAGGAGGTTAAATACGAGCGAGAGAGAGAAAGAGAAAGAGAAAGAATGGGAGTCAGAAGCATGAGGTTGGGAAATACTGTAGATAGATCTGAATTCTCAGGAGGTTTATGGTGTAAAGGCAGCCTCCTCTCCCTGAGGGCAAGGTAATCTGAGAAGGGTCCTAATACTCCAACCTGCTTTCAATCTCCTGCCTCCATTTATGAGCTCCTCAACACCATAGACATTATCTCAGATGAATGTTCACAGTCAGTTCTCTGACCCCGTTTACACATGGCATTAGCATTCATGTGGCGGTATAGAATGGCCGATATTAGTTTTTAATGACGATACGAAACATAACTTATTTTGTGTTTAAATGTCTGATAACCAATATGCATAACCGATGTTTAATTTTAGTTTTATTTCTGCTTTTAGGCACATAAACAACTTAATCATTTATCACTAATCGCTGGTGAACTGCTTTACAAAACTATTATTGTGCACAGTCTATAAAGAATTAAGTTGACTATTTTAGTTCCGATATGCAGAGCCCCTCAATTAATGTTTAAAATGAATAGTCTTTTGTAATCCAAAATAATAACCAAATATAGCTGCAAGCAGCAATAAATGTGGTTCAAGCCTTTAAGGTCCTTTAAGTACATATGTAACAGGTATTAATGAGACAGTCTGTTAGCAAATAAAACAATGTTAAAGTGCCTTAATTTTCAGAAACATCAGGTTAGGTAGCTCAGGGATTTGGTAGAAATCCCTTCATCAAGAGGCAGAGGTGCACAATTTGTTTCATGTGTCCTCAGGTTGACCTCCTACATAAGTGTTTTACATTTGGTGATAGTATCTTATTCCATTCAAGAGTTTCAACCATTTAAGAAAAAGTGGCTATGGCCACTTCGTACGTTTTGACGTACTGTTGCAAAAGTGCATGGAAAGTTCCACATTTTTGGATAAATATTCATATTGGGACTCCAGAGAATCTTTCTGCACTGGTTTGGTTCAGATCGGGCAAACGGCCTAGGACTAGTTAGAAATGTTTTTTTTATAATCTCAAATATTTAATGAATGATTTTATTTACGCCATTATTTCTTGAGGCAAAGTTGTTCAGAAAGAGGAGATCTATCATATGGTATGAATAACACAGAGGAATATACAACCATTTACACAGATGTCAAATGCGATAGAGCCTCCTGGTGGCTTTTTATTAGTTTTATTATTTTGCACAGACCTCTTGGGCCAAGAGACACGCTTACCAGGTTTCATTCCGATCGGCCCTATTTAAAAGCTGATGAAATCTGATTGGTCGACGGCGGCCACATTTTTCAAGATATGCGACTGTCAGTGATGACACCTTGGACAAAGACACTGCATGCAGCATTTCAAGTCGATCGGACTGACACTTCCATAGAGTCATTTTGACGTTTTTAATTATTATAGCGCCACCAAGAGGTAGAGGCATGCAATTTGTTTGTGTGACCTTAGAATGGCCACTTGTACCAGTTTTTGTTGAAGAGATATATTCATTTTAGTAAAAGTGGCCACGCCCATTGTGTATGTTTTTGGTGTACCGTTTGATGAAAAATAAAGATTTCAAAATTCCTTTGGTAACTTTTCATATTGAGACACTGCTGAATCTTTCTGCACTGGTTTGGTTCGGATTGGGCAAACAGCCTAGGACTGGTTTGTTTTAAAAAAATCAAACAATACAAAGTAGCTGGAAGACGCAGGGGTGGATAAAAAATGTCTCTAGGCCTTACGGTTTGGTCTGCACAATCAGTTTTAGGGCAGAATAATAATAATAATAATGCTACCAAAAACAATAGGGTTTCTATCCATTTGGCTTGAACAGCTAATTAAGTGTAAAAGTGTAAATATTGGTTAAAAATATAAGTCAAACCAATTATCGGTCTTAATTATCTCTAATCTGTGGTGATATGACTATGAGTGTATAACACTAACTTCAAGTGTAAACAGGATCCAAAATGTTTTGTGATCCAATCACTTGAACCACATTGAAAATGCATGTGACCACATCACATTTGTAATGTAAATGGGAATGCTTCCTGATGCATCCCGTAAAAACTGAAAGACCCACCTACGCATCTGTCAATCATCCATTGTGTTAAAACATAAGGTTTCAAACTTTGGTAGTTATGCACATTAAAAAAAATATATTCTTTTTGAACATATTGGACAATCCCGTTTAATTGTGTACAAGACTTCACTGAACTTCTCTGGTTTGCCTGACTGATACATTTTATATGCATGTACATCCAAATTTCAGGTTATATAGGAGCTCTAATGAAATTATTTAAAATTCTGGTTAAAATTTCACATTTGTGGTTCAAATAAAAATGTGTAATGCATTTGAGACAGATGTTAATACCAGGTACAAACAGGGCCATTGTGAGCTTGACCTTACTTGTTATGTGGTTTATGTCTCAACAGGAAAGGTAAAGACGCACCTCCTGCGTTTAAGCACTTTTTCAGCAGTGCAATGGTTCTCAACACTATCAACGTTTCAGGAACCAAATTACCCCCAGAGGCCTTGAAGTATGACACTGAAAATACTACCTACTTCCTCAATATGACTTAAACATGCATGTTTGTTTCTGATAAGTTTGTTATAAAGCCAATGTGTACTCTCACAGAGCTCTTCTGTTGGGTCTGGCCAGTAATCTCAGTGTTAAAGACGTCTCTCTGGACCTCAGCTGTTGTGAGGTAACATACTGTATTGCTACTCAGTTTACCAATTTTTGCATGTGCATACAACTCTATATTAATTGCATACTTTGCATTTTTACTTATTCTTTCATTTTCATTTACATGTTTATGGGTATTGGCTGCATATTTTGATTGCTGAATTATTTTTGCCTGCTCTTAGAGTTGTCTGGCTCATGTATTATTAAACCATGTTGGGTATCAAGTAATTCAATGTTGCTTATTTTCAAATCCATTGCAGCATAATCAACCCTGAGTACATGAATTTAAATGATCATTCTGGGGCAACAGCATCTGTGGCATGCTGTCCAATACAACAAAGTGTAATGTTAACACTTTCTACGAAGCCCATATTTATAATATGTTGTAAAGGCATTGTAATGCATTATACTGCATTCATAAAGACTCATAATGCACCTTAAAATAAGATATAACTTCTCAGAAATAATTATAACTACAGTAATAATACATTTATACCTACCCTATTCTTAGTTATACTTAAGAGTATAATGAATTGTAACACAAGCAACATCCAATTTTAGCACAGCAGAAGCTAATAAAGTAAATCGTGTAAGTGCTGTCATGCAAAAGCTGCATAGTGTAAACAGTCAAAAGGCTTTGTGACATGATCATATTAGAAGTGGTCTTTGCCTGCTGCAAGGAAAGTTAGAAAAGCGTTATCATCTAAACAAGCATCACATAAGCTTGTAACATGTATTACATAAACTTTTTAACAATGCATTACAAGTCAAACTTATACAATGAACGTTATTTAAGTCTCTAAATAAGATTCACAAACATTAAAGTTTATTGAATAGAGTCAAGTATAGAATCAGTTGGATTTGTTTTTATTTTTAAGAAAATTGGCTTCATGTGTGATCAACACACATATTTAAATGTCCTTATATATTTTAAACTTGTAGCTTTATGAGTGTTTTTCATAATATCTCAATTTTCATTGAATGGGTGTTTTTTGGGATTTTGTGCATGTGTACTATATACAGGTGAAACTCGAAAAATTAGAATATCGTGCAAAAGTTCATTAATTTCAGTAATTCAACTTAAAAGGTGAAACTAATATATTATATAGACTCATTACAAGCAAAGTAAGATATTTCAAGCCTTTATTTGATATAATTTTGATGATTATGGCTTACAGCTTATGAAAACCCCAAATTCAGAATCTCAGAAAATTAGAATATTACATGAAATCAATAAAAAAAAGGATTTTAAATACAGAAATGTCGGCCCTCTGAAAAGTATAATCATGCATATGTACTCAGTACTTGGTTTGGGCCCCTTTTGCATTAATTACTGCCTCAATGCGGCGTGGCATGGATGCTATCAGCCTGTGGCACTGCTGAGGTGTTATGGAAGACCAAGATGCTTCAATAGCGGCCTTCAGCTCTTCTGCAATGTTTGGTCTCATGTCTCTCATCTTTCTCTTGGCAATGCCCCATAGATTCTGTATGGGGTTCAGGTCAGGCGAGTTTGCTGGCCAATCAAGCACAGTAATACCATGGTCATTGAACCAGGTTTTGGTACTTTTGGCAGTGTGGGCAGGTGCCAAGTCCTGCTGGAAAATGAAGTCAGCATCTCCATAAAGCTTGTCTGCTGAAGGAAGCATGAAGTGCTCTAAAATGTCCCGGTAGACGGCTGCGTTGACTCTGGATTTAATAAAGCACAGTGGACCAACACCAGCCGATGACATGGCTCCCCAAACCAACACAGACTGTGGAAACTTCACACTGGACTTCAAGCATCTTGGATTGTGTGCCTCTCCATTCTTCCTCCAGACTCTGGGACCTTGGTTTCCAAATGAGATGCAAAATTTGCTCTCATCAGAAAAGAGGACTTTGGACCACTGAGCAACAGACCAGTTCTTTTTTTCTTTAGCCCAGGTAAGACGTTTGACATTTGAAGCCCATGTCCAGGACCCGTCTGTGTGTGGTGGCTCTTGATGCAGTAACTGCAGCCTCAGTCCACTCCTTGTGAAGCTCCCCACACATTTGAATGGCCTTTTCCTGACAATCCTCTCCAGGCTACGGTCATCCCTGCTGCTTGTGCACCTTTTTCTTCCACACTTTTCCCTTCCACTTAACTTTCTATTAATGTGCTTTGATACAGCACTTTGAGAACATCCAACTTCTTTTGCAATTACCTTTTGAGGCTTTCCCTCCTTGTGGAGGGTGTCAATGATGGTTTTCTGCACAACTGTCAGGTCAGCAGTCTTCCCCATGATTGTGAATTCAACTGAACCAGACTGAGAGACCATTTAAAGGCTCAGGAACCCTTTGCAGGTGTTTAGCTGATTAGAGTGTGACACTTTGAGCCTACAATACTGAACCTTTTCACAATATTCTAATTTTCTGAGATTCTGAATTTGGGGTTTTCATAAGCTGTAAGCCATAATCATCAAAATTATATCAAATAAAGGCTTGAAATGTCTTACTTTGCTTGTAATGAGTCTATATAATATATTAGTTTCACCTTTTAAGTTGAATTACTGAAATTAATGAACTTTTGCACGATATTCTAATTTTTCGAGTTTCACCTGTATATCATTTTCAGCATGAGTTGTAATGTCTTATAACCACTTAAAAATATATTATGAATGTTTATAAGACATTGCTTTTGTCACTTAAAGCATACTTATTATATATATTAATTACAATTATATATAATGCATTGTAACTTCTGCAGATAAAATTGGAGGTTACTGGTGTTATAATGCATTATACCCTTAGTTATAACTATGAATAGGTAAGTATTATAATGTATTGTAATTGTGGTTACAAATATTTATGAGAAGTATTAATATAGTAATATAATATATTTTATTATATTATTGATATAAAAAAATATTATAATATATTATAAGGTGTAAAATGAGACATTACTAATGCAGTATAATGCCTTTAAAATACATTATAAATATGGGCTTCATAGAAAGTGTTACCAGAGTAATTTATTTTAGTTTGTATAAACAAGTAGAATAATGTGTGCACATTAATGCATTTACAATGGAGGTCTATGGGGCATGTTCCCTGGAGGCTTTTAAAGAAGAAATGTTAAGCTTATTTTTTGTTAAAACACGTAATTTTTTTTATTCTGTATTATTATTTTAGCTGCAATGTTGTCTAAATCATCCTTTTGAGGTGGAACCAGATGACCTTCCGGTTACGGATGTAGTTCCTGTGGGTGGAGTTTGCCAGAACTCTTGTCCAGAAATAATGTGAAAGTTACTAGGTTTTCAGGATTCATATGGATTTTAACAGTTCTACCAGCATTTATTTGCAGTGCTGACTGATCTTATAGGCTTCCATTGTTTTGAATTTACAAAGTGAGGGGTGAATAAATTTTTTTTTTTTGCCACAGCAGATTTTGGTAAGAATTCAGTGTAATTTGCAAATGTTTTCGTTGTATTTATTAAGTTGAACTTGGCTTCAAATTCAGTTTCACTGTATTTAATTCAAATTGGTTTCCACTAGAGAGCTGTTCATCCTTCATTTACATACATTTATAAGAATATTAGAAGTGTTTTTCAAGGGTGGATAGGTCTTTATTGAGCATTTATTTTATCTTGGCAAAATCGTACTTCAATGGCAGCAAAGTGTTTTAAAGTTTTGAGTATAAAGCCCTTAGGAGTTTTGATCAAGGCAACATTTTGACAGTGTTTTTTACTTCTAAGCAAGCTTCACGCTGACGTTAAACCCACTGAACACTATTTGAAATTATGCTTTGTACTGAAGATACAAAATGCAAGCAGAAATCGTTTGAAAGATGTGATGAAACCATAGAAAATGACAATCATAATGGGGAAGCATAAAGATTTACTGAACCCATTTATTTATTTATTTTTGTGCCAGTCTGGGTCATTCAGATCTCCAGCACTCGTCTAATGTTTCGAAACGTCTCCGAGCTGTTTAGACTTTACAAAAAAAAAGATGTGTTCCTCTCAAATGTCTGTTTATTGCGATGCTTGCCAAGGACAGAAATGTACAATGTTAATGATATGCGTGTATGTGTGTGTGTGTGTGTGTGTGTGTGTGTGTGTGTGTGTGTGTTGTTGCTCAAGAACACAAAGCAGTTTAGCATACTTAGCCTTTGGCTGAATATGTCTGCTAGCTCACAGACACACACATGCTGAGATGTTCCACTGCAACACAGTTAAGATAATGAATTCATACTAATGGGCTGAAAAACTAATTTGATAAATCCCAATGATATCCAACATACCTAATTGTTGCTGAAAGATCACACTGGGTATTTTGGTTGTAAAATTAAGCAGGGGTTTGTTGGATCTCTTTTGTCTTTGTGTGTTTATTAGTTACTGTCGTCTGTTTTCTAACATATATGCGCATCGCTTTTTCTTTCTGCTCCCTAAAGCTCGGTCACTGTGTAAGTATCACTGTAGCAAATAGCTCGGTTTATCAGTTGCCTGCATTCATACAGCTTCCTTCATGCTACCAAAATAATCCATCGTTTTCATGTTGACCCACTTTCTCAACCTGCCGTAGAGCATCTCATGTGACCCAAACTCTAGATATTTCATTTATACTTTCATTTCATGTTTCATATGATGACTGACTCCCAAGAAGTTTTCAGGGTTCCCACAGGCATGGAAAACCAGGAAATGTCAGGGAATTTTCAAATGTACATTTCCAGGCATACAAAAGTCATGGAAATTAAAGGGATAGTTCACCCAAAAATGAAAATTCTCTCATGATTTACTCACCCTCATGCCGTCCCAGATGTGTAGGACTTACTTTTTCAGCAGAACACAAATGAAGATTTTTAGAGGAATATTTCATAACTGTAGGTCTTCACAATGTTAGTGAATGGTGACCAAACATTTTAAGGTCCAAAATCTTATGAAGGCAGCATAAAAGTAATCCATACGACTCCAGTGGTTAAATCCATGTCTTCAGAAGAGATGTAATAGTTTTGGGTGAGAAGCAGATTAAAATGTAAGTCTTTTTTTTTATTATAAATTCTCTTCTTGCCCAGTAGGTGGCGAAATGCATGAAGAATGTGAATTGCCAAAAAACAAAAACAAGAAGAAGGTGAAAGTGGAGATTTAGAGTAAAAAATGACTTAAATTTTAATCAGTTTCTCACCCACACCTAATATATAATTTCTGAAGACATGGATTAAACCACTGGAGTCTTATGGATTACTTTTATGCCGCCTTTATGTGCTTTTGGAGCTTCAAAGTTCTGGTCACCATTCATTGTATGGACCTGCAGAGCTGAAATAGTCTTCTAAAAACCTTTGTTTGTGTTCAGCTGAAGAAATAAAGTCAGACACATCTGGACTGGCATGAGAAGTGAGAGAATTTCCATTTTAGGTTGAACTATCTCTTTAAGAAAATCTTGTTAAAAATAAAAAAAAAAATTAAGTTTCTTACTAATTTATTATTAGAAAGAAAAATAATTACATTTCAATAGTTGTTAAATTTTTCTAGTTATGCTCGGCTCTAAAATATTTTCATTGGCTTGAAACTGCACATTTTGTGTGCAATCTTTTGTTCAAATCTGTATCCAGTAATCGCAAATGACTGGAACAGTCATAGAAGTTAATTTTTCCAAAGGTGTGGGAACCCTGATCTTAGCATCTTAAAGCTCTGGAAGATCTGATCTGTCTCTCTGATAGTACTGTCTTGTTTTCTATTGGTTTTCAGCTGCGGTCCGGAGGCTCCCAGATCCTGGAGGGCTGCATTGCTGAAATTCCCAACATCTCCTGTCTGGACATCTCTGATAATGGTCAGTCAACCAATAGGAATTCTGAACCTCAGCTTTCGACACAAGCGGCACTTGACTTTTTTTGTCCCAATGTGCAGTGATCAATGTTTTTGATGAGAGTGTTTTACAAGTAGCGTGAGAAAAGCTTGAGGAGTAAACATAATTACTGTCATGTTTTCACCTGAAGGCTTCCTCTCTTGCTTTCTCCTCCATTGGTTTTGCTCCGTAGGCATCGACCTATTTAGACACTTGATGCAGTTCATCTGTTTCTCATTAAAGTGCTAATTGACTTTTTCACATGAAATTTTTATGGGAAATTTTAAGAGTTACAAGGCAGGTTTTGATATTTGTGTGTCTTAAAAGACCCCTTTCATATGTAACAATTAGTTAGTCACATAAAAATGAAAATTATATCATTTCCTCAACATCATGTTGTTCCAAACCTGTGTGACTTGGAACACAAAATGTGAAATTTTAGAAAAATTTTCACATTAAGCATGATTACATGCACGTTCTTACACCGATTATGCCTAATAAACCAGCAACGTGTGTTGTCAAGTAAACGGATTAAACTCAGGAATAACCAAATGACATGGGAAGACTTTTGCCCATTATGTCGCTTTCGTGTTGCATGTAAAAAATCTTTACTGATATTCTTACCAGCTTATTCAATGTACCCAAGTGTTGTGCGCATACCTCTTCACTGTTTGATGTCTAAAGCAGAGAATAAAGCAATTATTTCTAATGTCATGTAAATGTCATTGATTTTTGGGAGTAATCAGCGTATTGGTGTGCATGTAAACGGGCTCATTGCTCTTCCCTATACAACACAAGCATATAGTGGCCAGATGCCGTGAAGCTCCAAGGGCATAAAAAAGCCAAATTGTTATTACCATTACTAGGGGAGGTTTGATTAAGCCAAGAGAAAGCTGCTTTGAAAGTGCTGTCATTTTCTAAAAGTGGGTTTGTTTGTTTTTTTTGGACTGGTTTGTTCATGCATATATAATGAAGTTCCCATTAATCTTGTTAAATGTTGTGCATTACGTGGTCTTCTCAGGTCTGGACTCTGATATGGCAACTCTTTTAGTATGGCTGGCCAAGAACCGCTCAATAAGACATCTGTCACTGGGCAAAAACTTCAACAATATCAAATCAAAGTAAGTGACAAAGAGTACGATGGATAACACATTATAAGATGCTATGTGTACACCATATACACAACTAAAAGTTAAATATCTACAGTAAACTTATTGTCAAATGATGGTTATAGAGTTGTTTTGTTTTGTTATTTCTACTTGCTCAGAAATCTGGCTCCTGTCTTGGACAACCTGGTGCACATGATTCAAGAGGAAGAATCGGTAAGAAATCAAAACTTTGCGTTTGCTGCTTTTTTAGTTTTCCATGGAAATGGTACAACCATAGTTTTTGGACTTGTATTATGGTTTAAATAGCCCAACCTGTTAAGAAGGGTATTTGTTGTGTATCAAAATACCATGGTATTACCACAATACTTGTTCAAAAAGGGGTTTACAACTAAAGAGGTTAGTCAGAATGCTCATATTGTAGCTGTCCATCTTTTTTTTCCATCCATCCATCCATACAAAAGGGGCTTACAAATGTTATGCAAAATTACAACACTAATTTTATGCATTTTTCATGTCATCAGTTTTAAACTTCTTAAAGTCTTGTGGACCATGGAAGGTGCATGTTTTGAACTGTTTGCCCTGCCTGTTGGGTTCAGACTCAGTGAACAGTAAATGTTCTGTATCTGTAGTGGAGGCTGGTTTTTGCTGAAAAGATTAATGCCTTTATTGAGTTACTGCTATTATAGGGGCAGCTGTTTATCTGTGTTTGTTTGAGAGTGTATGTGTGTTAGTTGGGGTTGGAGTAACGCCGTTAGACCCCACGGCAGTGCACTTGTCTGCAAGAGGTTAATGGATGAATGTGGTTGTGTGATTGTTCTCTCTCTGGAACGCATGAACCGAACAGTGTGACAAAACAATCAATGCATGCTAATTTGACTAACACAGTCACGCCCTGTCTCCCGTTATTTGGATATGAGTGTGTGTTGAGCGCCTGGCCACAGAATTGTGATTGTGCTCTATAAGCAGTGAGACACATTTCCAGAGTCAGGAAATCATTGGGCACTCTCATGAGGAGAGGGAGATTGAATATCTCCTACAGAGTGTTGGTGGTTATCATGGCACTGGGATGATATCTCTGATAGTTTCAACCCTTAAAACTGTGACTCTGTGGTGCTTTGATTGTTTGTTTGAGCATCGCGACCAGCCCGACCAGTGACGCTACTAACTTAGTAGTTCAGCTGTTTTCCCAGTATTGTAGCTTTGCAAAAACGAGCTACATAAAATGCTGCCTTTGTCACATTGTCTTGTGAACGCAGCAATGGAGCTGATGAAGTAATTATATGCTCTCACCTAAACCATCGTCTATCTCTCATGTAGCCTTGGAAAACCAAATGATATACAGTAAGTGAATCGGTTCTTTCAGACAGTTCACGAAAATGAGCTGGTTCACATAAATGATTCACTGATTAAGTGTAGCCCCACGCAGCCTTAAAGGGACTTTGCATTCTTTTTTTAAAGGATAATATTTAGTTAATTGCTGATATTTATCAAAAATGTTCAATTCTGGTATAGAATTATATATTTTTTTCAGTGTATATTCAGTATTCTTTTTTGTTCAATTTAATTTTAACGATTTATTTAACCCTCCTATTGTATTCGTTAATTTTTCTGAGCAGTACAAGACTTGGTGACTTTTCCTTCATTTGCCATCTGAACATACCAAAAACATTTATAAATTGGACTTGATTCAGGCTTAAGTGGTCGTAAAAAAGCGACACCTTTGGTATTCGCTATCAAAATTGAATAACCAAAGAGAGAGACCAAAAAACAGACAGAAATTACAGGGTGAGACTCTAAATCATCCTCAGTGCACAACATGCACATACACACCCACTCAAACACACTTACATACACACAAGAATGAACTGGTGAGACTTGAACACAATGCTTTTTTTTTTTTTTTTTACATTTGTCAAATAAAACAAATAATATGTCACAATGCTAAACCCACACACACACACACACACACGGAAATGACGGGTTTAGACAGTCACATACTCGCAATGCAGAACAGAAGCAGGGCATGAAATAGTCGAGCTCTACAGCTATATTTTGGTTATTGTTGGCATTACAAGTCATCTTTTGTTTTCCAGCTGATGACAGCAATCTGAAACACACACACACATACATACACGTTTGTGCAAAATACATTTTGACTATAGAAAGTTTGAAATTGCAATTGTTTTGAAAATGTTTACTCTTGATTCTTTTTTTTATACGCAAATGTAATTTTATTGTATATTTGTTAATTTCTGTTCCTTGATGTTTATTTTCTTGATATGATCATGCATTCTTTGAGTTATTACATTTTATGTTTGAAATAAATTATTGGTAGAAATGTTTTCTTTGTAACAACATGGTCAGGTTTGATTGCAAGCATAATGTGATTAACTGCTAAAACTTTAAATACATTTTTAAATGCTAATCTTTGACAAATAAGAGTTTGATAATATCTAAATATATATCAAAATGCATATCTTGTGATAAAATGTAAAATTAGGTTAAACAAGCCATCAGACTACACAGCAGGTGGCTACAGACATCTACTGCCATGACATGGTTTTCAAGTCATGTTACTTATATTTTGTTGACCAGATGGCAGCAATCTGCTTCCAGTTTATGTCACATACTCATATTTTCTTCATGTTTCAACTTATAGAAGTGTAGCTAGACTTTTGCCAGAACTAGAAGTGCTTCCAATCGACCTTTAGGGTCCTCCGAAATAGACTTCACATGGTATTCAGCCATCCTAAGTGAGATTACAATCCAAAGGGAGTGTACATGTTCAGTTGGAAGGGCACACAGAGCACATTATTATTATTATTATTACAAATGCTAAACGAGTTTAATACAAATAAAAATATTAATTAAAATATAATAATGTTAATATTAAATATTACACTTTATTTACAAAAAAACCATGGTTATTTTTGTAAGGGAATGTCACCCTGATCAAATGTATAACACCTGATTCTGAAATGAAATGGTATCTACTTATTTTTACAGATGAGTACATGTGATGATAAAAGGGGCGTAGAATGTTTTGTGAGACCCCAAAAATGTTCACTTGCACTCTTCCTGCATCTTCTGTTTTGTAATGCTAAAGCTTCTGCTGAGAAAACACAGACAAGATGGAGTATGACTGGGACGAAATTGGTTCTTTAGCATGTTGTTGATGATGCTTGAAACATTGTTAGCATTATTAGCATAAACATTGTAATGTGAAAATCTTGAAGTAACAACATTAGAAAGAAATGTTTTAGCATTTATGTCGGCCGTTGACATGACATCTGTGTTTACTGTGCCTTCAAAAAAAAAAAGATATTCAAATATTTTTTTAAATAGAAGTGCATATAACATTTTATGATTATTGTGTTTTTTTATAATCGTTACCAACTTTCTTAATATGTCTGAATGTAAATGCAAATAAGAATCTCATTAAATAATTAATTATATTGTTCAAATCAAATAAAAAGCAACTGGGATGATTTCATTGGGGTCTTTCCTAAAATATGACACTTGGCTGAATATGATTAATAGAAAACGAACATGGTAGTTCATTTCAATTCAGATCTAAATAACATATTACATCAATAGCCTAAACGGCTTCAAAGCTTAAAAATACTATACTACACTCTCTATAAACTGCCCTGTGGTTTGACGTGCTAAACTTCATCTAACGCAGCAGTACTTTAAACAGCATTGACGTTTTCATGACCTCATATTAATGGAATATAAATAATTTTATTGCAAGTTCATCTGTCACACTGCAGGACCATTTTAATACACTAGTGCAATCTAGAATTTAACATTTTACTTAGTAAAATGTAGGACATTTATAAAATCCATGTCCATGTTCATTTGTCACTTCCCACATGTAAAAGTATTGCATGTTAGATGTATTGAACTTTGAGACTTACCTAGTCTCTGTTTTTTGAGGCAGAAGAACAATGTCAGTCCGAAAGCGAGTAAAGTCACAATCAGAACAGAGATACAGATACAGATTTTTACCTGTCATCATCATGCTGTGTGATATATCTGTGTGTACCACAGAGCATCTGACTTTATAGGGACAGGGGATCTGACTGTGTAGGGACAGAGGATCTGACTGTGTAGGGACAGAGGATCTGACTGTGTAGGGACAGGGGATCTGACCGTGTAGGGACAGAGGATCTGACAGTATAGGGACAGAGGATCTGACAGTATAGGGACAGAGGATCTGACAGTATAGGGACAGGGGATCTGACCGTATAGGGACAGGGGATCTGACCGTATAGGGACAGGGGATCTGACAGTATAGGGACAGGGGATCTGACAGTATAGGGACAGAGGATCTGACCGTATAGGGACAGGGGATCTGACAGTATAGGGACAGGGGATCTGACAGTAGGGACAGGGGATCTGACTGTATAGGGACAGGGGATCTGACAGTATAGGGACAGAGGATCTGACCAGTATAGGGACAGGGGATCTGACAGTATAGGGACAGGGGATCTGACTGTATAGGGACAGGGGATCTGACTGTATAGGGACAGGGGATCTGACAGTATAGGGACAGAGGATCTGACAGTATAGGGACAGGGGATCTGACAGTATAGGGACAGAGGATCTGACAGTATAGGGACAGAGGATCTGACAGTATAGGGACAGGGGATCTGACTGTATAGGGACAGAGGATCTGACAGTATAGGGACAGAGGATCTGACAGTATAGGGACAGGGGATCTGACAGTATAGGGACAGGGGATCTGACTGTAGGGACAGGGGATCTGACCGTATAGGGACAGGGGATCTAACTGTAGGGACAGAGGATCTGACAGTATAGGGACAGAGGATCTGACAGTATAGGGACAGAGGATCTGACTGTATAGGGACATAGGATCTTGCCGTATAGGGACAGTGGGTCTGACCGTATAGGGACAGAGGATCTGACCGTATAGGGACAGAGGATCTGACTGTGTGTTCAACAGATGATCTGACTGTATAGGGACGGGGATCTAACTGTAGGGACAGAGGATCTGACCGTATAGGGACAGAGGATCTGACTGTGTGTTCAACAGATGATCTGACTGTATAGGGACAGGGGATCTAACTGTAGGGACAGAGGATCTGACAGTATAGGGACAGGGGATCTGACAGTATAGGGACAGGGGATCTGACAGTAGGGACAGGGGATCTGACAGTATAGGGACAGAGGATCTGACAGTATAGGGACAGGGGATCTGACAGTATAGGGACAGGGGATCTGACAGTAGGGACAGGGGATCTGACCGTATAGGGACAGAGGATCTGACCGTATAGGGACAGGGGATCTAACTGTAGGGACAGAGGATCTGACAGTATAGGGACAGAGGATCTGACAGTATAGGGACAGAGGATCTGACAGTATAGGGACAGAGGATCTGACAGTATAGGGACAGAGGATCTGACTGTATAGGGACATAGGATCTTGCCGTATAGGGACAGTGGGTCTGACCGTATAGGGACAGAGGATCTGACCGTATAGGGACAGAGGATCTGACTGTGTGTTCAACAGATGATCTGACTGTATAGGGACAGGGGATCTAACTGTAGGGACAGAGGATCTGACCGTATAGGGACAGAGGATCTGACCGTATAGGGACAGAGGATCTGACCGTATAGGGACAGAGGATCTGACTGTGTGTTCAACAGATGATCTGACTGTATAGGGACAGGGGATCTAACTGTAGGGACAGAGGATCTGACAGTATAGGGACAGGGGATCTAACTTTAGGGACAGAGGATCTGACAGTATAGGGACAGAGGATCTGTCTGTGTGTTCAACAGATGATCTGACTGTATAGGGACAATGTCACCACAACATACACGCACGGACCGAATAGTCCCGTGCGTCAGGGAAGATTCTCTATTCGCAAGACTTTTCAAGAATCAGTCAGCCATCTCAGTTGCGCATTTCTTCAAAGTTTCTCCCTCTTATAACAACTTTTTTGTTTTTCACAAGTACGAGCGAAAGAGCATTCATTAGATGTCTTTGGTGATTCACGCACTGTCACGGATTCCATACAACTTGATGCCTTTTACCCTTGTATTTTATTTACCCTTTACATCTGTGAGGAGAGCAGCTGAAGTGTATGTATCTCTCATACTGTACGCCTCTTTGATCACTTGATCAATGGTGTATTTGCGAATCAAATTGAAATCTTTAATGACAGATTTCATATCCAGGCAAAAAGACATGGGTTCCATCTGCATACATTAACAATAGTGCACACTGTCGCTGACATCTTAGCTCAAATTTAGCTCAATTTACCTTTATAAATGATAAGCAAGTGTAAGATGTTGCACGCTAGAATAGAATCCTTAAGTGATCAGCAGGTCTGCTAAGAACAAGCGACCTCTTCTGGTCAATAGTTGTAAGAACGTAAACTGAATGCAATCTTTATATAATCCCTTTTTCAATTATATAAAATCAAAACTCAGTCTTGTCCGATGGGCCATATTCAATAATACAGAGGGCTGTATACGGCCCACAGGCCACCAGTTGCCCGTCCCTGATCTAACCAATGCTTTTTTGCTCAGACTTTTACACAAGAACAAATACCATCAAAATACCATTTTATCTGAGCCTGTAAGATTTTGCATGTTGTTTGCTTAAAGTGTGGATTTTCACATTTACCTGAGAAGAGAGTGGTGGTGATGATGATGATGATGATGATGATGATAAATTTACCAATCTTTTTTTTTTATTATTTAATTTTTTTATAAAATGTTACAAAAAAGCTTATGAGAAGCTACTTCAGACAGAAGGTGTGTTTGATTTTAAATCGGATAATCACTCAAGACACTGGTGGTCAGCTGTTGTTTCTACTGTGGCTGGGTTTAAGCTGCATGTGTGGAAAGTTGCTATGAATAATTCCTTTTTATTACTTTATTTACATATACTTGGGTTGAAATCATTAAAAAATTATTTTTTAACCACTCCACAGATTTCATATTAGCAAACTATAGTAATTTAGAGTAATTTTGTCAACAATGTTTTACTGACAGATTTTGTTCACTTTTAATTAACTATCACAATTCCAGTGGGTCAGAAGTTTACATACACCAAATTAACTGTGCCTTTAAGCTGCTTGGAAAATTCCATAGAATGATATCAAGCCTTTAGACAATTAGCCAATTAGCTTCTGATTGACTAATTGGAGTCAATTGGTGGTGTACCTGTGGATGTATTTTAAGGAAGGCTACCCAAAACATTTGACCCAAGTTGAACAATTTGAAGGCAATGCTACCAAATGCTAACAAAGTGTATGTATACTTCTTACCCATATATATATATATATATATATATATTCTCCAATGATAATCTTGACATCTTAAAAAATTGTTTTTTTAATAACTTTTTGAAATTATTTAAGCATTATCCCTTACATCCAGTTACACTGCAGTGTAATTAGAGAAACACAGCAAAAAGCCCTTTGGGGTCTTGGGCTTGGAACTGCAGGAAGTGACAAGAAGTTTTATGAAAAAACAGCTTTCAGGCATTTGTGCATGCAGGCGTATTTTTCTTTGTGTGATTTTGTTAACCTCTCATTCTGTCTGAAAAGAAACTGGAGGGGATTTCACAGAAGCTGGTATAAATGGTGTAAAACACCTTCATTTGAAATCGCTGACCAGACATATATTTTCTGTTATCTGTGTCAGAGGTTTGTGGACACCATGCTGTATGTGCTTGTTAAACATTTTTTTTTTTTTTAACTATGGGTATTAATGGAGAGTTGGTCCTCCCTTTGCTGCTATAACTGCTTCTATTTTTGGGGGAATTTTTTTTTATTTTTTTTGCAGTACAATCAAGATTTTTTTGAAGGTGTTTCCTTGATGCTAAAATTGAATCTGTTCTGACTCATGGTGGAATGGTGATTGAGACTGTCAGTCTATAACATTCTGTCTAAACTCTTGGATTTCCCAAAATACAGAAAGTCACACTGGTTTGGAACAACATGAGAGTGGGGAAATGATGACAGAACATCAATTTATGACTGAACTATCACTTTATGGATGTTAGTCAGATTTGGAAGAATCTGTGAATTAGAAGAGAAGCTTGGAAACCAGTTTCAAGTAGTTATTATGGTGAAAAACGTGAACAATATTTCACAGGCCCAATTGTTTATAATGCTGAATAAACGCAAGATCATTCTTTATTCATGCACACTGTTGCTATTTCACAGCTTTTCTTAAAGTCCTGTATGGATTCTTAGTTCAGTTACAGTATTTTCAGTGTCGAAAGAATTTAGATCATTAGTTTTGTATAGTAAGGGTAAACTGCACCTCATCTCTGTGTATGGAAGCGTGTTCTCTGTTGTCCATGAGAAAAACGCTGCATCTGTCAAAAGCAGAGTTGCTGTAGTAGTCACGCACGCGATTGGCAGAGCAAAACACATTGACACATAATGCGGATGTTTATATGGATTTATACAGTAGGCTCTGATATATTGCAGCACTGATATAAAAATGTATACTGAGGTCAAAAGAGCCCAGAATCACCCTGAAAATGGCCATGACACAGTAGCATACAAGCGCACGCTATCATAATCGCCAAAACTTACCGCAGTGTGCTTTCTCATGTTGGAGCTGCAATTTTCATCTTCAAATTGTCTTCAAATTGGCCTGTCTTGTCTTGGTGTAAAATGACACCAAGCATTGGCATTGCATGACCAAAGAAAGTGTTTGTTTGGAGCGCTTGCTGCTTCTGCTGTGATGAGCTCCACTCAAGCGACGGAGCGCTGCTGTAAAGTTCAGCTGTATCAAAACAATCTCCCATTCTGTCCATTCAGCAATCTCTCAGTGAATTATGAATTTGTTAACACTTATTGATTTATACGTAACATCACGCAGATTCACAGGTCAAATTTTGATTGTACGCAGTGAACTGCGAATTTCTTTGCTTGCGCTTTTGTTCACCCGCGTTCGGATGCGTTTGAATGGGAGTGGATGGAGCACGAAGCGTACAGTATAGTGTGACCTGGGCTTTACATGTTTGTTGAATGCCTATTAGAAGGTAAAAATGTTACAAAATTCCAGAGCTTGTAGATTTGAATTTGAGAACTTGTACAACCAAATTTGTACATGTAAGTCAATACACATTAGGAGTAAAAATGTGGTTTGACTCGTTCCGTGTAATGTGTGTCCAAAGATGTGATACACGCAATCCATTTTTCATTGAATAATGTCTCTTTTTTTTTATACCCTTTCTGTTATTTACAGTTAGTTGTTGATTGAAAAAGTAAAAGAAACATGAATTCTAACCACATGTAGCATAGATGCACAGACTCTCATTAATGTGTGCTCAACCAAAACACTTCTGTGAGACGTTCAATTAATATAAGCATTTGCTGAGAAAGGCCCTCAAATAACAATATTGATATAATTATTCAATATAAATAGTTATATTTATATAATTCTAAATATAATATACAGTATATTATAAATAATATAAGTAAAGCATTTATAAGACTATACATAAAGTGGCTTTAGAAGGCAGTATATTGCTATTATTAATATATTATTGCACATAAGCCTATCTTTGGCCTAATAGCCCACAGCAGTTCATTTTGCTATTGAATTCATCAATCTGTCCGAGATAGATTTATTATAAGAGCTTTTCTCTAGACGGGTGAATGTACACGAGTCAGACAGCTTTTTAGTGTCTCACTTTGGTTGCATCTTGCCATAAACACAGTGTTTTAAGTTCACTGTGTCAAGTTAAATGTAGTTTAAAAAAAAACTTGTCTCGAGATTCCTGCATTTGGAATTGCGCTCTGTCTTGCAGTGTTTGAACACAAGAACGTTTTCTCAACTTGTGCTGTTGCTATTTTGCTGCTGTAAACAGATGGTACTTCAAGATTGAATTGCTCCAGTGATAGGAATATTCTTTATTATGATCCAGGGACGTGATTAATTCTGATGATTTTATAACGCATTCTTTTTTTATATCATTAAGCCCACTGAATTAACACGTTAACTCAACGGCCCTAATTGTAACACACTATATGCAATTTCATGATATCATAAAAATTTATAGAATGTGGATTTTTTACATTTTGAATAACATTTTTAAAATTAAAATGTGATTTAAAATGATAAAATATATTTTAAATATATAAAATATGAAATAAATTATACAATTTGACATACTGACACATGTATTTTTATATATATGAATACTATGTACTAGCCAATAACAATTATTTCTCCACTGAGTATGTAGATGGTTGTGTCATCAATTACTATCCTTGATGTTGCTCTAAACCCATATGACTTGTTTCCATTGAACACAAAGAGATCATACCTCTGTCATCATTCACTTTTATTGCATTGTTTTTCCATAAGCGAATGGAGACTCAAGTTGAACATTTTGCCTAACATCTCGATTTTTGTTCCACAGAAGAAAGTAAGTCCTGCGGGTTTGGAACAACACGAGAATGAGTAAACGATGACATCATTTTTATTTTTGGGTGAACCAAGCCCTTTCAAGGGGATCGGGGTCTGAACTGGTTGTTATTAATGTGTGTATTTATTATATTATGTCAGTATCATACTCAAAGAATAGACTGATTTTATAGTTTCGATGACTTACAATGACAACGTTATAAGTTTAGCATTTAATTCCAGTTTGATACGTGTTGTGTCCTATTATTACATCCTTTTATTCAATGCATCAGTCAGTTAACTGAACAAATAAACCCATGTATGGTCATGTACTGGTTATCAAAAGTCAAGCATACAAAACAGTAAGAGATTCATAAAGTGTAAAAGCTTTTAGTAAAAGTTTCTGGCCCGTTTAATGCATTGTGGTGTAGAATGGGTTCAGACTCACTTGTTGTTAATATATATATATAAAATGCATTTACACTGCTCAAGAGTTCAGCATGAAATCATGAAGACTTAAAACACATGATTTACACAGTACATGGGATGTGTACTTAATGTACTTAATGTGATAAATATATATATATATATATATATATATATATATATATATATATATATATATATATATATATATATATATATATATATATATATATATATATATACACCCACCTAAAGGATTATTAGGAACACCTGTTCAATTTCTCATTAATGCAATTATCTAATCAACCAATCACATGGCAGTTGCTTCAATGCATTCAGGGGTGTGGTCCTGGTCAAGACAATCTCCTGAACTCCAAACTGAATGTCAGAATGGGAACGAAAAGTGATTTAAGCAATTTTGAGCATGGCATGGTTGTTGGTGCCAGACGGGCCGGTCTGAGTATTTCACAATCTGCTCAGTTACTGGGATTTTCACACACAACCATTTCTAGGGTTTACAAAGAATGGTGTGAAAAGGGAAAAACATCCAGTATGCGGCAGTCCTGTGGGCGAAAATGCCTTGTTGATGCTAGAGGTCAGAGGAGAATGGGCCGACTGATTCAAGCTGATAGAAGAGCAACTTTGCCTGAAATAACCACTCGTTACAACCGAGGTATGCAGCAAAGCATTTGTGAAGCCACAACACGCACAACCTTGAGGCGGATGGGCTACAACAGCAGAAGACCCCACCGGGTACCACTCATCTCCACTTCAAATAGGAAAAAGAGGCTACAATTTGCAAGAGCTCACCAAAATTGGACAGTTGAAGACTGGAAAAATGTTGCCTGGTCTGATGAGTCTCGATTTCTGTTGAGACGTTCAGATGGTAGAGTCAGAATTTGGCGTAAACAGAATGAGAACATGGATCAATCATGCCTTATTACCACTGTGCAGGCTGGTGGTGGTGGTGTAATGGTGTGGGGGATGTTTTCTTGGCACACTTTAGGCCCCTTAGTGCCAATTGGGCATCGTTTAAATGCCACGGCCTACCTGAGCATTGTTTCTGACCGTGTTCATCCCTTTATGTCCACCATGTACCCATCCTCTGATGGCTACTTCCAGCAGGATACTGCACCATGTCACAAAGCTCGAATCATTTCAAATTGGTTTCTTGAACATGACAATGAGTTCACTGTACTAAAATGGCCCCCACAGTCACCAGATCTCAACCCAATAGAGCATCTTTGGGATGTGGTGGAACGGGAGCTTCGTGCCCTGGATGTGCATCCCACAAATCTCCAACTGCAAGATGCTATCCTATCAATATGGGCCAACATTTCTAAAGAATGCTTTCAGCACCTTGTTGAATCAATGCCACGTAGAATTAAGGCAGTTTTGAAGGCGAAAGGGGGTCAAACAGTATTAGTGTGGTATTCCTAATAATCCTTTAGGTGAGTGTATATCCCCTACACCTCTCAATGTGTCCCTGTCATTTCCCACGAGCGTGTTGAAGTCACTTTTTTGCAATGATGCCACAAAATGGTGTGCAGCTCCCACATCTAATTGTAAACTTTCTCACAGTGGGGTGAGACTAAGACTTTGATCTGACCTTGACGTGTGTGTGCACTGGTGTGTGTGTGTGTTCGTTCTGCATTGAGAAAGTGTTTTGTGTGTGTGTGTTTGCATTGTGGATGTTTTATAGTCTCACCCCTTTGTGTATGTGTGTTCAGGTAATATATGGCTTACAAGGACTATTCACTAGCACTATTCTAGATTATACACATGTAATTATGCTATAAATGGGTTTTTGATGACACTTCATAATACCTCATGATAATAGTTTGTGGTGCATACAGACTGTATTCTTCCAACGGCTACAGCACCCAGCAAAGGAACAGAGAGAGAATCATCAGTAAGCAATATTCCGTGGTCCCTAAAAGTATTTGGACACTTGCGCTACACATTTAGACATGTATTCATTTTTCCAATTACATTTAGCCAACGTGATTTTTAGTGGGTATATGAAGTCAGTTCCCCTGTATTTCACACAAGTGCACTTCTTTTATATTTACCTGGTTGGTTTTGGGCTTGACATTTTTTATTATTATTATTATTTAAGCAATGCCACATGGTTTGATATTTTGTTATGTAATGCAATGTCATTCATTAAGTGTGGCTTGAGTGTCCATATACTTTTTGGGGACACTGTATTTATGTTACTTTTTTTCTCAGTTGCTTAATTATATGAATAATTATTTTAAAATATAATAATTCAATAATGATATTAATATTCTGAATAATGAATATTAATATTAGTAACAGAATTTTCATGAGTCCTGAATGGAGGATTACATTTCTAAAATGATTCTTAATGACATCTAAAAGCAATGACCGATCTGTTGTAGGTCTCTTTGCTCTTCTGTTCTATTCTATTTGCAAAGGGAATGTTGACATTTAAATGTATATTTCCTATTGATACACTCAAAGCAGAATATATAATAAACTAACCATCTTATGACAAAGGTTTTTAGTGAAAAATATAATTCTCCTAAGACTTTTGCACAGTACAGTATGTATTTATCTGGCTTACCAGAGAGAGACTACATCACTGTCTCTTACTGTTGTTTTAGAAGTCTTTGAAAGGCGATGCAGGAAGTGGTCTAATGATAGATGTGGCTGTATTAGTAGATGTTGGCATGAGCAGCTTTGTGAATCTTTTCTGCAACCGCTGCTCACCCCACTTGCTCTTTGGTCCAGATATTTATCATTTGCATATACATATTGTAAATTAAAAGATAGAAATCTGTGTGGCTATATACCATTATTCCTGTGACTTTGTTGAAGATCAGATTACATTTTATGACCAACTCATACAGAAATCTAGGTTAATCCAATGGTTTGCTTTTATTACCTGCAATTTGAGAAGCAGAAGCTCTCCAAAGTTTACAGATTCACTTTATGGTCAAGCGCTTCATCTTTAAATCCAGTCAACCTGCGTGTGTTGAACACCCCTCCTCCAAAGACATCATTTAAAGGTGAACTTCTCTGCGTTTGAAGAGGCACAACTGTTTTTAATGTTCAAGAAAAGGCTCATTTGTGAATGGCAGACAGTGTTAATCCTAAATACGAGAGTAGTGAGAATGATCCATTAAAACTAATATGGAAATAAACTACTCTATTAGTCTTCTTAATTATTTTTTTTTATGTAATCTTAAAATGTTTGACTATGTTTTGCCAAAAGATAAATCAACTAAATGTTTCCTAATCTACATGGGCTGGGAAAATAATGTTAACCAAATGCCATAAAGCCATATAGGCTTTGTTTTAGGCTATTAAGTTTATGCAGCTGTTCAAAGATCTTGCAAATGGTTAATAGTCAAGTCATTTTATCTATAAAGTCTTAGTCATCATTGTGTATACAACAGTTTAGTGTTGGTTAATAGGTTATGTGGTAATGTTTGTGGCAATAATGGCAACAACAAAAAAAACTATACATTTGAAAAAGCAGCATTTGGGATATGTTGAGATGGTCTCTGATGAATTTACCTTTTATCCTTGTTCTGGTTCCATTGTGGTATCAAAGGAGGATGTAATGAATTCTCACACATTTTATTTATTTATATATCTGATGAATATGAATATATCTGTTTTGTTACACTATGAAATATGCAACATTGTAGAAGTAAATTGTTTTAAAATGCCATTTCATCTTGACTTTTATTTGTATGTATGATAAGACAATGAGTCTAAATTTGTTATGGTCATAATCAGAACAAAATGGTTACATTATAAGTTCAAATTTGGCTTGTTATTGTTGAAAGATCATAATTAAACTGTCTTTCTGTTTCTCTTTTGTTGTCTCTCTCTTACTTTATTCAGCCTTTGACATCTCTCTCTTTGGCGGACTCCAAGCTAAAGACTGATCTCACCATTGTGCTGAACGCTCTGGGCAGTAACAGCTCTTTAACTCGTGTGGACATCAGTGGGAATGGAATGGGAGACATGGGAGCAAAGATGCTGGCCAAAGCTCTGCAGATCAACAGCAAACTCCGGTGAGCACCCAAAATACTTCTCTTCAGCACCACGTGAATGATGCATTATGTGGTCATTCAAGGCAAATGAAGTACAAGATTTTAGAATATAGTCTGTACTAAAATAATAGAGATTTCCTTTAAGTGTTAAATAATGTTCATGTGACTGAATTTGATTTGATGCACTGTTGTTCTTCAGGACGGTCATCTGGGACAGAAACAACATCAGTCCACAAGGTCTTCAGGATGTGGCAGCTGCATTGGAGAAGTAAGTATTAGTTTGTGGGTGGCTGGGTGGATTGAAAACATGTCTGTGACTGGGCGGAGGGCGGGGCCGGATCGTGATTCTACACACCCGTTCACTTATTAGGCTTGTCAAGCCTCCGAGAGGGATAAAGGCCGAGTGCGGACGGTTGTGCGACAGAGAGAGAGAGCGTTTACTGGCAGCTGTCCATCATATTTGTGTGTTTGTGTCTTTTGGTTTTAGTTCTTTATTAAAAAATATGATTTATATTGTCAAACCGGTTCTCACCTCCTCCTTCCTTTGAACTCCTTTACAATGTCCAGATCCCATTTTATCCCAAAATCAAAAGAAAAATAAGAAATGATTTTTTTGTGTAATAGTTGCAGAAAACGAGGCCTATTTTAGGATCATGAATTTGTTTTTGTTTTTCTTATGTTCGTTTTTGGTTTGATTTTTAATGAGAACAAGATTTGTTGCAGTACATTATTGAGAATTTGGTAGGAAATGTGCTTTGTTGTCAATTGAAAATGTTACAATGCAGAAAATCTTAATGGTCCTTAAAAAATAAAATTTTCTTTTGATTTTGAAGTGAAATGTGACCTGGGCATGTTCTTGGTTTGTTTCCATAATGTCCCATTAATACACTAATACAGGGCATTTATAAAATAATCAAACAGAACAACAGCGTTTGACTAAATACTGTACATCCACATGCATGTCTATATTTACAATAGCTCAGTCAAAATCTCTGTATTTTCTCTGAGCTGTTGGTATGAGGGTTCATACCAGAAAAGTGAGTGTTCTGTGCCCTATAAAGAGATCCACGTAATACACATTGGCTACTGGGTGAAGTTGTAGGCTCTGGATATAGAATTAAGTATTCAATCGATAGTGGGGAAAAACGGCAGAAAGACAGAGATAAAAGAGACTTTTCACCCACATGCTGAGAAACAGTCCCAGATTTGGCCAAAATCCCTCACAGCAGATAGTGACGAAGAGATAAAACAATGTTGAATCATTTTACAGCCTTCTTTCCTGTAAGGCATTAATTTCTGTCTATTATTTCATGAGACGGTTCTTTTATTTTGAACATGTGGAGAGGGAAACAGTAAGAAGAATGGGCGAGAAATTCTGGAGATAGAACTGGGCATTGTAGTGAATATTCACAATATATTTGCAATGGATTACTGGCATATAAAATTAAGTAATGCTCAAATGGTCTGTTTCAATAACTTGATTCAAAATTATTTTTGCAGAAGTCCCTGCATGGCATTTTATATTGGAGTAAAAACAAATTAAAACAAATTAAAAATGTAAAATTTTTTTAATTTGAATTTTTTTTTTTAAACAATTTAAATCACTGGCTGTTCCAACTTTCATCACAGCAGCTCATAACGTGACTCAGTAGTGTGTATGGCCCCCACGTGTCTGTATGCACTCCCGACAACGTCTGAGCATGCTCCTGATGAGACGGCAGCTGGTGTCCTGGGGGATCTCCACCCAGACCAGGATCAGGGCATCAGTGAACTCCTGGACAGTCTGTGGCGCTACTTGGTGGTGTCAGATGCTCCGATACATAACGTTCCAAAGGTTCTCAATTGGATTCAGGTCTGGGGAACATGACGGCCAGTCAATGGCATCAATGCCTTCATCATCCAGGAACTGCCTACACACTCTGGCCACATGAGGCTGGGCATTGTCCTGTACCAGGAGGCACCCAGGGTCCACTGCACCAGCGTTGGTCTGACGACGGGTCTGAGGATTTCATCCCGGTACCTAACATCAGTCAGGGTACCGTTGGCTAGTATGTGGAGGTCTGTGTGACCCTCCAAGGATATGCCTCCCCAGACTATCACTGACCCACTGCCAAACTGGTCATGCTGGATGATGTTGCAGGCAGTTTAACATTCACCACTGCATCTCCAGACTCTTTCACGTTTGTCACATGTGCTCAGTGTGAACCTGCTCTCATCTGTGAAGAGAACGGGGTGCCAATGGCAGACCTGACAATTCTGGTCTTCTCTTGCAAATACCATTCGAGCTGCACAGTGCTGGGCTATGAGCACAGGTGCCACTAGAGGACGTCGGGCCCTCATACCAACCTCATGGAGTCTGTTTCTTACAGTTTGGTCAGAAACATGCACTCCAGTAGCCCGCTGGAGGTCATTTTGTAGGGCTCTGTCAGTCCTCCTGTTCCTCCTCACACAAAGGTGCAAAGACCGGTCCTGCTGCTGGTTTGATGCCCTTCTATGGCCCTGTCCAGCTCTCCTCGTGTAATGGCCCATCTCTTGGTATCTCCTCCATGCTCTTGAGACTGTACTGGGAGACACAGCAAACCTTCTTGCGATTGCCCGTATGGATGTGCCATCCTGGAGGAGCTGGACTACCTGTGCAACCTGAATGCTACCAGTATTGACAAGGACACTAGCAAAACGCAAAACTAGAGAAGAATCAGTCAGGAAGTATAAGGAGAGAGGAATTGTCTGTGGCCACCACCTGCAAATCAATTCCCTTTTTGGGGGTTGTCTTGCTTTTGCCTCTCCAGTGCACCTGTTTTCACTTCCATTTGCACCAAAACAGGTGACATTGGTTCACAATCGCTTAGACTTCCTAACTAGGCAGATAGATATCCCTGAAGTTTAATTGACTTGGTGTTATACTGTGATAATTACGTGTTCCCTTAATTTTTATATACTGTATATATACAGTATATCAGTTTTCCCTCTGGTCATTTAGTGAAAAGTCCATATGGAAAACATGCCTTGATTATTTTTAACTAGATTTGTACAGTACTTTTGCTTTAATAATTTTGGACTACTGCTGGGCTGCAATGGCTTTTTGGTCAAAATAATGTTTCCTTTGATTAAAAAAAGGCAGCATTTTGAGCCCTTTCAATGCAAAGACAGAAATGCCAAATGCCTATCATCAAAAGGTAAAAAAACATTATATTGGAAATGTTTTAGCTATATCGCTCAGCACTAGAATGGAGCTTTAGCATTTGTATTTTTCTGGGAATACTGCTGTGAGTTATTGTTGTGAGTGATGAGATGAGAAACAGTCTGATTCTTTGTTTCTCTCCTCAATTCAAACTCATTTAAATCATATTTGCATATGATCACAGGAGCTTTGGCATTGGTTGGCTGCTTCTCGCCAAATGGTGCTCCACAGAGAGGTAATTTTACATGGGAGGAGGGAGACCCTGTGGCCTGGAGAAAATGGATGATTGAAGGAAAAGACAAAAGGATTGCGATGATAGCGGATGAAGGCAGAGTATGAGGTGGTCGGGCAGGCTGAGACTGAGAGGGTTCATCCAGGGCTGTTGTTGTTATTGCCCTTCCATTCATCAACCACTCTTAAGCCCTTTTTTATTCATCCCCTTTTCTCCCAATTTGGAATGCCCAATTCCCACTGCTTAGTAGGTCCTCGTGGTGGCGCAGTTACTCACCTCAATCCGGGTGGTGGAGGATAAGTCTCCATTGCCTCCACTTCTGAGAGAGTCAGTCCACGCATCTTATCACGCTGTGCATGACACTGCAGAGACTCACAGAATGGGAGGCTCATGCTACTCTCCGCGATCCACTCACAACTTAACAAACATCACATTGAGAGCGAGAACCACTAATCACAACCACGAGGAGGTTACACCATGTGACTCTACCCTCTCTAGCATCCAGGCCAATTTGGTTGCTTATGAGACCTGGCTGGAGTCACTCAGCACACCCTGGATTCAAACTCGTGACTAGGTTATAAACCTATGAATATCCGTTTTGTGATTTTCTGATCTGTTTTAACACATAATAATATTCGATGTAGTTATGAGTATAGTGCCTCTGCAGACACTGTAGTGACCTGTAGCTGTAGGATGTGTGTAGAACAAAAACAATACACCCTCATAAGGGTAAAACATAGCAGTCTATCAATTTCATTAGCATAGATTCCATTCAGTCTAATAAGACGCTTTGTTGACCTGCTAACCTGATCTTGACATGTATCAGACAATTTGCTGCCAAACATATATCTATATAAATATATTATTCACTTATATGGTTAAACGGGTAGAATCATCTCAAATATGTGAATCAATATAATACCTTTGCTTTTGAAAACGTTCTCGCCCTCATTGATTTATAATGATATGCATCATCTCCCACAGCAACACACACTCACACACACACATTCCACCGTGAGCATCACAGAAAGAGTCTTTGTCAATCACCCGTTCCTCACATCTGTGTCATCTAAAATTCCATTTACTAGTGGCATTAGGCCTGTTTCTTTCAATTCCTTCCACCTAAAACACTCTGGTATCAGTTTGACTGTGACAGGCCCTCTCTCTGTATAGACTCCATGAGTATTGATGGAAAATGTCAGGTATATTCTCCATTTTCATTTGATCCATCATTATCTCCATAATGATGTCAAGTCTAAATCAATTAGAGTAAGAGAGAGCCTTGTTTCGTGCCTGATTCAACACCATGGGTGACTGTGCTGCTATTTTTGTTGTGCTTTTTTCTGATTCCTGCGGAACAAGTAATCTTCTCTGTTGAGTGAACTCTATTGAGCAAGCATCAGCCTCCTCCACCCAACACACAGTGTGTGTTTTTAATCAGACTACTGTAAGCTTATCGTATCCTCACTGCTATATAATAATAAAAAAAAACTATTTAAAGTATATATGGGGCATATTTACATATATTTACATGTTTATTTTTTTATATACGTACATTCCAAGTTGCACTGCCCTTGTGCTCTTTAGGTGTTGGGTTTCCCTGACAAGTCAAAACACAACAGATCTGCTTTTATTTTCACCTTGAACCTTTAGTTTGTGCTGAATCTAAACCCAGTAATAATTGAAGATTCCCTTTTTAAAAGAGGAATGTGATTTTACAGTGATTCAGCATTGTTGAAATATGGCAATACCATCATAATTAGATTTTTTTATTGCATTTTTTATATATATATATTATGGATGGATAGATAGATAGATAGATTATATATACTGTATATAGATAGTATACAGAATATTCTGAATAGCTCTTTCAGTATGAAATACAGTATATTATACTACACTGTTCAATTGTGTTTTGGTGTCTAAAATACATGTGTTAGTAATTAAGTAACATTACATTTATACAATGTAATATATTGGTGGTACTGTAAGTGTGAGTTTCCAAAATGTAGCACATTCATATGTTATTTGAGTATTTTCTAAGATATGGGTTCTCATTATTTTTAAATCGTTTAATTATCTTCTGGTCTCTTACAGTATATGAATCGGTTTCGCAGCACTGTATGCTAGAATGTGTTTTCAGTCGTCATTTACATTACATATAGTCTTATTCTTGCAAATTTCCTCTTCATTACTCTTTAATTGGACATTATAGTCTCACAAAAATTGAAGGATACCCCACAACTGTTTAGAAATTCATAAACTGTATATGTCTGTTCAAGTAATGAATCTCATTATCTTCCTGCAGGAACTTTGCCATCCGTTTCATGCCCATCCCCATCATAGATGCATCTCAGGCACTCAAAGCCAGCCCTGAGAAGACTGAGGATGCGTTGCTAAAGGTGTGCCTCTCTGCAACCATGAAGGCCCCATTTCTAAGAAATAAGTTTCATTCAATGGAAATAGAATGAACTCTTGTGTGTGTTTGTAGATTGAAAGTTACCTGTACAGAAACCATGAAACCCGCAAGTACGTCCAAGAGCAAGCTTACCGACTCCAGCAGGGCATTGTCTCCACCACCACACAGCAGGTGAGGGCTCTATGACACACAACAACTGCAGAAGTGTAAAGAGCCAGATCCCAGATTACTGTAACAATACCTGCCTCAAAACGGTTTATATGATCGTTGTGGTTTCCTTTGCTGTATTGCTGCTAGCTTACGATAACGATGGAAAGTATATGTGCAGCGTGTTCACAAAGACCAGTCTGTTCAATCTCAACCTAAACCTTCAATGTGTCAACCTTTTATACAGGTGTTGTTCAACAAGTGCAATTTAACCAAGAGGAACAACGTAATTGGTACCTAGGTACACTAGAAAAAAAACACCTGGCTCACATTTCACTTTTTTCAATTTTATGAATCTGACAGTGGAATAAAATAGATTGTGCCAGTAAATGGATTGAAGACCCAGTTCAAGATTTGAATATCAAGTAACTCCTCTCACCAGATAAGCCCTTCGATGAGCTGTTAGAAATATTTAGTTCTTAATCTTCTTCTTTCTCTGTAGATGATCGACCGGATATGTGTGAAAGTCCAGGACCATCTCAACTCTCTGAAGACCACAGAGAATGACACTATCCAGGAGGATGTCAGAATGGCAGAGAACCTCATGAAGGATGCTAAAAACTCAAAAACAGTAAGACAAGGCTGCATTATTTCCATAGTTAGACTTTCATGGCAACATTGTCACCATTGTTCTGCATTTTATGGTATATTGGCACATTCACACATACAGCCTTTTTTCATCCATTTGCAATGGAATTCGTTATTTCTTGATAAATGTAAATAGGATCCATTGTTGAAATTCTGGCAAATCAGCTCTGGAAATTCGCCATCATAAGAACTTAACACATTGCCAGAAAAGTTCTGTATTAATGCTATATGTGAACAAAGCCGTAAGGTTAACGGTTTGAGCACATACGAGGTCAGGACACTTTGTGTAAGAATTCTGCGGTCAAAGAGTTTTGTATAGATCTGAAGGAGCTTACACAAGTACTCTTCACATTAAATGAACCAGGATTTTACTTAAGTCAAAAATCCTGGTTATCTACATTATGGAAAGGAATGTTGTGAAATGGACAGACGCTGAAACTGAAGATCTGCTCTCCATCTGAGCGGACATAGGCATCGTTGACGAGTGGGATATTTCCCTACCACTTTTTGCCTTTGCCAGATTTGTCCCCTCCACTTTTTGAAATAGCTTTCATCAGGTGAGTGTCTAATACAGAAAAAACATCTCCAGTTCTGTAGCAGGAGTTTCTTTATCTTTCATGTGTGCTATAAAAAAATGAGACCTAGATAGACATGCCTTCTATTAGCTCCACTGTTGAGCAGCTCGCGCTTCTTTCCAGTTAAATCACAAACCAGTATGCAAACAGATGTGTCCCGATTCATGATCTACTTTCACTGACATATAGATGCAATCTTCGTTTATTAAATAAAATTATATTAGAGTGAATTAGAAACCGGAACCCCTTATTATAGTGGCGAAAACTTTCCATTAGACCAATCAGTCATTCTGGCTAAAGCATGCTGATCCATGTATTTATCCACTGACTAACAAAATCCCAGTACTGAGTGTTACTGTAGATGTATGGATCAAGTTATCAAAATGTTTTTTAATTTGTATTAATTTACGCTACACAGCCACAGGCGAATCAAAATCTCATTTGCATGTGAAAATAAAGAGCGACAATTTTGCTGCGCCAGAACAGTCTGAAGGTCTGTGCCGAGTTTGGTGCATAAAGCTTGAAAGCTTTAGGAGGACTTGGAGTTCAAATTTTGGTCTTTGTTTAAGGATTTAAAAAAACTAAAGCAACTTTGTAGAATAACCGTATGAAGGCTTCGTCAATCCAACATAAAAAGGACAGAATGCAGTTGCACATGTAAATTCCAGATATAATACATTTTACCGAAAATGGTAATCCAGTAATTGAACTGCAATTTAACAGGTTTCATTTGTGAAAGTGTCATGAAAGTGACACAAGTCCATACGATCATCTCTAAACTACCCTTACAAAAAAGTTTAATCTAGCTGCAAATTTGCAGCAAAATTGCCACTCTTTCACATGCAAATGAGCTTTTGATTCGCCGCAAATGTTTGCCAGGGGTTTGCAGCTCTTCGTCGGTATTGGTGAACCTCCGGCAAACTTTTGGCAACAATGGACAATTTGCCCCAAGTTTTGCATGAACTCTTAATTTCCATAAGGGTAAGGTTTAATAGATTGTACAATTGAGTAAACACTATAATAGCACCAACTCACACGCTTGATAAATATGCATTTTGAATGGTATAGCAAAATCTCTCTTATTGACCCACAGCTTCTACCCAACCTGTACCACCTGGGCACTGCGTCCAGAGAGGAGGTGAGTGCCTCTTCAGTGGGACCCATCCAGGCGAAACTGGACTCTATGGCAGGAGAGGTGGCACGGGTCATGGATGAGCAGCTCCAGGTAACCTGATATCATGATACACATGTTGATATTTGAAAAACAAACTCCGAGTACTCTTTGTAGTGTTTGCTTTATTTTAGTCACCCATCAAACCTAAAGCCGGTGTGATACAGTATATCATATAACAGTAATACATTTCAGTACAAAGATGTATTTGAATTTTGTGCCAGTTGTTTGGATGATTTATCACTGCTAGTTTGCTGTTTAGCTCAAATAAATATTGGTATTCTAAGCATCGCTTCAGAGCTGTCAATGGCTTTGAAAGCCTTTCAAAAATGTTATAAGGGGCTGTTAAGCCAAATGAATTACCACGGCCAGTAAATATGTACGGGAGTTCATAGGCTGCCACTTGGCTTGTCGTTTTTCACTCAGCTCATAATTGCTTCTAATAGCAGAGACAGTAACAGCAAGAGCTTGTAACGGCATTTTCCAGCCCTCATGTGTTGCATTGACACAATAGACCTGTGCTGAATACAAACAGACCAGTGTTTACCAGAAAGCCTGGTTGGCCTGACAAGAGCTCTTTTAGTGGAGCGCCTCTACTGAGGAGGAAATTCCCTCAGAGGTTGAAGATGGAAAGTCACCTTGTCAAAAAGGCAAAAAACAAACAGATAATATTTGTACTGACTAGGGCTGTTTAAAGGGCTGAGAAACTAAATAAAAAATTTTACCTTAAATATTACCAAAATGTTATTAAATCTGAATATTAAAGTCGGCAGGTTTAAAATTGACATTGTTGCTTTAGTTCACAAGGAAGCACAATTAATACAAATAAACCATAAAGCACCTTTATGTTATTGCAAAGAAGATTGCTGGTTGTCAAAGAAGAGCATACCATTTTGAACTAAAACAAAATGTAGTAGGTTCATATTCTCAAATATAAAAAAAACAAACATTTAAAACCCTTTGCTTAATCTGTGAAACACTGATAAGAGAGCAAGATGCAACAGCTAAAGACCTCCACCTATGGGGCAATTTACACATGAACCCTTTTCCAACCATTCAGTTTACCATTAGTTTTTCAATGTAAACATGCGTTTAACGAACATCTTTTATGGTTTTGACACATTTTGTTTGTTTATTCAGCGTCTCATGCAGGAACACTGTTTTTTCAGATGCTGTGTCAAAATATAAAGAACTACAACCTTTAAAAATTCGTTTTGAGACACTTGCATTCTGTTAAACGTCTTTGTTACCTGATGGAGGGAACGAGATGTTGTGTCGATTGTAGTGACTCTAGGGGATTCTTTCGAGAGCCTCGGCTACCTCTGAATATGAGAAAAGGCCAATGAAAAATTGGCAGACAGAATTTGCATGTTCCACCCACGGACATATGGGTATAAAGGTGGATTTCGTGCATCTGTTCAATCAGGTTCTGCACAGAGGAGCTGACGAGAATAAGGTTCGGCCATTACAGTGGCTTACAATAGTAAACTAGATGTTCCCCATCTGTCACTCACTCAACGTTTTGTCGATTGTAGTGACAATAGGGGTGAACCATGTTATGTGATCTGCTGGTGCTGGTGCAAGCAAGCTGTTGCGTGCCAAAGGAGCAGGAGCATCAGACTGCTCGTAACCTTCCCCAATGCCCCACTAGGATGTCATATTGTTTTTATTAGGTTCCCGGGATCCGACCAAGGTTTTTCCTTGAGGGGTGGGAACAAGTGCCAGCCACAGCCACTTCTCTCTCTATGTTCCTCCTCGAGTGTTAGATGATGAGGCCATCTAGCTATTACATGCATCGTGGAAGGTGTTCTTTTCCAGTCCTATTCTTTCAAGGGGAAAAGACATTGAAGTACTGTAAAAGTAGTCAATTTGACTCGTGCACTATATTGCACGTTTTCTGAGGCCATACGGTGGCTTTGTGTGAGGAACGGACTGAAATTTGAATTGTAATTTGCTGAAAATTACTGGGGGGAAAAAGACATTAAACCTTAAAGTTTCTCAAACATGGAGTGAGAGATTGTAATGTGCCAGGTTTGAATGTGTGAAACTATAAATGAGATTTCAAGGTGCATATAGTAATTATTTCCTCATTAAAAAAGCACTCTTACCCCTATAGAAATTATTAAAACTACTGAAAATTATGTTTAAAATGAACTGAAAATCATATCAGTAGCCTTAAAATTGCTTTTCTATTTCACATGGAGAAGGTTTCTTCATGGTGTCTGCCAAGTTGAGATCACATGACCAGCCGAATTATCTGAAACTTTCACTCATGGAATAAGTTAATCCTGGTTGACTGTGAATAACATATTTCTTCAGTGGTGTCATTAATCAAAAACTATTGCGACCATAAATTGATGTTGCATCCACACCACTAGGTGTCAGTAGGTGTATAAGTTCAATACAATTGCCATCAGAATATTAACAAAACCATACTTTTTTTAACTTTTAGTGTGGTCATTTAAACAATGTTAAATACTAATTTGGTTATACTTTATCATCACTTACCAAATTAGAAGAGCATTAAAACAAATTAAGGGACTTACGCTCTACCAAGAAATGTAGGTTGTAGTATAATGGCAGTTTTAGTGCTAAGTTCAATAAACAATCAAATGCCATGAAACTATCCCCAAACATGAACTTAATTTTAAGGTTATTTAAGTTTTATTTAGTGTGCTTTCCTATTTCATAGAAGAGGAAATAATGAATATTGAAGAAAATTTCTTTTAATGCTTAAGTGCGTTTTTATTAGTGTTCATGACATTTCTGTTTAAATTGGCTCTTTAATAGACACTGCTTGAGTCAATGGTGGGTGCAGCCATGGGTCTGTGTCCTCACGTCATGAAGAAATCCAACCTGCGGCAGGATCTTATCAAAGCCGGCATGACTAAGATGGTCGTTCCTCAAAGCTTCATCAAGAACACACTCCTTGAGCAGTCTGGCATCGATATCATGAACAAGATCAGGTCAGTTCGAGTGTCAGATAAAGGGAACATTGTTTTTTTTTTTTATTAAAGGTTATTTTAAGACAGTCTCGCAGATTTTAACGAGGTTCCTGTGTGTCTGTCACTGTTTTTGTTGTTGTGAATGTGATAGTGTTGTGTGAGGGCAGTTTTCTGTAACCTGATGTGATGGTGGCCCAGATTAGGCTACATGTGATAATAACCCTGTCAATGGTGACTGTTTTTCTTACCACATTCACACCTGTGTTTCCTCATCTTCTATCTCTTCCCACAGTGAAGTGAAGCTCAGCCTGGCATCATTCATCTCCGATCGAATTGTTGATGAGATTTTAGAGGCACTTTCCAGCTCACAGCAGACACTGGTGAGTAGAAAGGATCCATGCTTATGAAAGCAGACATATCAGTGTGGAGGTTTTCTTGGCCATATTAATCAAACTACATACACTGGTGGCAAAATGTTTGGAATAATGTACAGATTTTGCTGTTTCAAGTTTGCTGCTTCAACGGATTACAAATTATAGTCATGACATTACTGATGCAAAAAACAGCTAGTCAGGCCCCATTTCCAGCAGCCATCACTCCAACACCTTTTCCTTGTGTAATCATGCTAAATTGCGAATTTGGTATTAGACAATCACTGTATGTATATGTATAATGTATATCAGACACAATTGAAAGCTATTTGTTTAATTAAATGAAGCTCAACATTGTCTATGTGACTTCCACCCGTGGAGTCACGTGTTCGAATTCAGTGCGTGTTGATTGACTCCAGCCACCATGAGGACCTACTAAGTAGTGGGAATTGGGCATTCCAAATTGGGAGAAAAAAGGGATTCAAATAAAAAAAAATATATAAAAACTTTTTTGTTTTTTAGTTGCCACAGTATGCAATAGTCACACAAAGTTGTACATTACAGTCTTCAAAGACAAAGGATAACTGGCTCTAACAAGGACAGAGAGAGATGTGGAAGGCCAGATGTACAACTAAACAAGAGGATAAGTACATCAGAGTCTCTAGTTTGAGGAATAGACACCTCACACGTCCTCAGCTGACAGCTTCATTGAATTCTACCCCAACACCAGTTTCATGTACAACAGTAAAGAGAAGACTCAGGGGTGCAGGCCTTTATGGGAAGAATTGCGAAGAAAAAGACACTTTTGAAACAGAAAAACAAAAAGAAGAGGTTAGAGTGGGCAAAGAAACACAGACATTGGACAACAGATAATTGGAAAAGAGAGTTATGGATCTTAACCCCATTGAGCTGTTGTGGGATCAGCTAGACTGTAAGGTGTGTGAGAAGTGCCCTATAAAACAGCCACATCTATGGCAAGTGCTACAGGAAGTGTGGGGTGAAATGTCACCTGAGTATCTGGACAAACTGACAGCTAGAATGCCAAGAATGTTCAAAGCTGTCATTGCTGTGTGGAGGATTTTTTGATGAGAACTCTTTGAAGTAGTTTAAGAAGTTCTGAATTTTTTTTTCAAATTGTAATAGTCATTTTTCACGTTATTAATGTCCCGACTATACATCATGATCAGTTGAATGCCACTTTGTTGAATAAAAGTACCAATTTCTTTCCATAAGAGCAAAATCTGTACATTATTCCAAACTTTGCTGCCAGTGTCAGGATTCAGAGAAAATTTGGGCTGTGAAAAGGGAACCGTAAATGTTTTGGGCATAGCCGAGCAAATTTAACACCCTTTGGGATTAATTACTATAAGTTATGTATTTAAAATAATTAAAAAAAATACATTCTATCATGAATTTATTAGCTGGTTGTAATGTTCTTTTTTACACTAACTGTAAAGTGTATTGTGGCTTCAAAGTTGTATATTGTACTTCAATATCATGCCGAGTAAAATCAGCATTTTTCAGCATAAAACTGCCATCTACCTTGTGTTTCCACTAAGGAAATAATATAAAAATGCTGGAATGTAATGAAGTTGTTTTGATTCATAAAGCACTTCATAAGCAGTATGTGTCCTGTGGTTTGTGATGATGGGACAGGCTATGCACCTGTCCGGGAAAGGGCGCCACATGCCACAGCAGGAATTTCTTGACATGGACGTTCCCGAGGAGAAAGTTCCTAAACGTTCCACTACAGAGCTGATGGAGGGGGAGAGGCTGGATGACCTGGAGACCTGCATGGTGAGTCTTGATTCTCTTTTCAATCCTCCTATCTCTCCTCTCCATGTTGTTTACTCATGTGTAAAAGTGAGGGTGCTACTGTACTACCTTACAGCAAGAACTGACATGACAACTTATAAATAGGCCCCAGATGAAAACAATATCTGTGGAATTCTGTGGAATCATTAAAAACATGCATAATCAAATTAGCCAAAATTCTAAATAAATGAACTTGCAAGGGTTGAGTGTGTTGAACTTTGGGGAACACTTTATATTATGTATACATTAATAAAGTACTTGTAAACTATTTGTTTATTGTTAACTCATAGTTTATACATTGTTGTCTTTATATTTATGTGTATCAACTTATATACAAAAACATTTCTTTACATTTCTTTATGAACTATTAATAAATAACTTTGTAATGTTCTCGTCAACCATGAACAACTCCTTTAGAACTGGTTTGAAATACATCTGACAGGTATGGTTAACACGTTGTTAATTAAGGATTATATATAAATATTATATATAAACTTAGCAAAAAAAGAAACATCCTCTTACTTTCAACTGCTTTTATTTTCAGCAAATTTAACATGTGTGAATATTTGTATGAACATAAAAAGATTCAACAACTAACACACAAACTGAACAGGTTTCAGAGACATGTGACTAACAGAAATGTAATAATTTGTCCCTGAACAAAGGGGGGGGGCAAAATCAAAAGTAAGTCACTTTCTGGTGTGGCCACCTGCTGCATGAAGTACTCCACCTCATGGACTGCACCAGATTTGCCAGTTCTTGCTGTGAGATGTAACCCCACTCTTCCACCAAGGCACTTGCGAGTTCCTTGACATTTCTGTGGGGGATGGACCTTGCCCTCACCCTCCGATCCAACAGGTCCCAGACGTGCTCAATGGGATTGAGATCCAGGCTCTTCACTGGCCATGGCAAAACACTGACATTCCTGTCTTGCTGGAAATCATGCACAGAATGAGCAGTATGGCTGGTGGCATTGTCATGCTGGTGGGTCATGTCAGGATGAGCCTGCAGGAAGGGTACCACATGAGGGAGGAGGATGTCTTCCCTGTAACACAGGGGCTCAGGATCAGTTTCAGGCTCAGTCCGATGATGCTGTAACACATCGCCCCAGACCAGGATGGACCCTCCACCTCCAAATCGATCCCGCTCCAGAGTACAGGCATCGATGTAACGCTCATTCCTTCAATGATAAACACGAGTCCGACCATCATCCATGTTGAGACAAAACCATGACTCATCAGTGAAGAGCACTTTTGGCCAGTACTGTCTGGTCCAGTGAAGGTGGGTTTGTCCGGCGACGACGTTGCCGGTGATGTCTGGTAAGGATCTGCCTTACACCAGGCCTACAAGCTCTCAGTCCAGCCTCTCTTAGGCTGTTGTGGACCGTCTGAGCACTGATGGAGGGATTGTGCATTCCTGATGTAACTTGGGCAGTTGTTGTTGCCAAATTGTTGTTGCCATCCTGTACCTGTCCTGCAGGTGTGATATTCGAATGTACCGATCCTGTGCAGGTTTTTTACACGTTGTCTGCCACTGCGAGGACGATCAGCTGTCCCTCCTGTCTCCCTATAGTGCTGTCATAGGCGTCTCACAGTATGGACATTGCAATTTATTGCCCTGGTAACATCTGCAGTCCTCATGCCTCCATGCAGCATGCCTTAGGCACTTTCATGCAGATGAGCAGGGATTTTTTGTGTGTTTTTCAGAGTCAGAAGAAATTTCTCTTTGGTGTCCTAAGTTTTTATAACTGTGACCTTAATTGTCTACCGTCTGTAAGCTGTTAGTGTCTTACCGACCGTTCCACAAGTGCATGTTCAATAATTGTTTATGGTTCATTGAACAAGCATGGAAAATGTTGTTTAAACCCTTTACAATAAAGATCTGTAAAGTTATTTGGATTTTGATAAAATTATCTTTAAAATACAATGTCCTGAAAAATGTTTGTTTCTATTTTTGCTGAGTTTATATATATATATACACATATACATTAACATATACTTATTTAAAAAGTGTTACCGAACTGGATAAATGCCAGACACTTCAATTCTAGGGTTCCAGTTAGGTCTGCTCATAATCCACTTAAAATAGTTAGTTCCTCTGTTTCAATTAAGTGGGGGTTTGGGGGTCCCAGACCCACCATGAGGCCAAAATAATGTAACCTGGGAGGTCCCCTGGTGTTTCATCAAAACTAAAATACTAGAACCATAAAACTAGATTTTTTTTTTTTCTCTAAATGTTACAATGTGACATTGTCATTTATCTCTCCCAGTGTTTATAAATAATCCAAAAATATATATATTTTAAACCGGGACATTCAAAACATGACATGTGCACAGCGTACTGTTTTCTGAAGGAAATTACAGACAGTAGCTAAGTGACACTGGCAATATGGTAAGATATAATAATAGTAAGATATAATTCTTCTTTGATTTATCATTTTTGGAACTTCTAAATTACTAACATTAAATCATCTTTTATCTCAAAACTAACAAAACTGTCGCTAGAAGTTAATTATAATGCACGCAGTTAATATGCACATAATTTTGCCGGTATTTTACCAACACAAAATGTTAGCTCACTAACAAGATATTGTAAAGTTATTTCATGGATAATATGTAAAGAAATAGCTTTGTCTGTTTATTACATTGTGCCCATGACAAGCGGTTCTCCCTCAAATACTTTAAATACACAAGCCATGCTTATAAACGATAGTGACAACAGAGAAAACAATTCAACTAGGCATATGATATATTAAACAATGAGCTGCTACTTACTTATAACTCACAACTCATTTAAAAATCGAAATGACTTATTTGAATAAATATATCTAATTATTCTGTGAATTTTCACACGTAGGGATACTTGGGGAGCCGTGCATGCTGCTCATGTAATTATTCAGTTCAAACGCGGTAGACAGTGGTAGACATATGACTTTCTTTCCTTATTTATCTTTTTCACCATTCACTTACATTGTATGGAAATGATACTTCCCTTTTCGCAGACTCTAGTAGTTTATGCTGTCTTGCTATCCAAGTTTGTAATAACTCAGCCTACCTGATTAGCATTCTCTGCCCCTAATGTCCGTGGCAATTTAGCCAGTGCTGTATGTCAGCAGCCTCTAGGTGGCGATATACAAAGCTACTCTTGTTCTGTTTCAGTGGATGGGCTCTTCATTATCATTGGTGAAGAGTCACAGCATAAGACTTTTTTTTGGAATGTACGACGGTGACATGAATGCATAATGAGTAGGGGTGCTTGATAAGGCAAGCATCACAATTATCATAACTCTTACTTTGTTCCAATTTCTAAAGTTAACGGTGATGAAACTTTTTTATGATGTTAAAATGTTTTCTCCCATTCAAGCTTAATACTATATGTAGAGTCAACTACAAGTGAGCCATTTTAACCCTTGTGCATCAATAAAATAAAAAAAGTTACTCAGAGGTCCTTCGAGGACAAAAATATCCATGTCAAAAAACTGCCATAATAATATTATATATTAATATTATTTTCCACTTACAGTTAGTTTTTTAACCAACATCAGTCCTAATCATAACTAGCAAATATTCATTCATTTTCAGGATTTTAACCCTTTAAATGCTAGTTTGTTTACATAATGTCACTGTTGTTATTTACACACACACACACTTCTCAATACACACATACAAAACACACTCTTGACATCCATACCAACACACCCACACAACTTTTGCTGCATTAATTATTCAATTAGCCTGCAGTGCTTTATAATACAGGAAATAGGGAAAAAGCATGTATTTGCTCCATAGGCTAAACATGAAAAAAATTGTGCCATCTGGTGGAACATATAAAAAAAAAAATTTGTATTTATTTATTTTTTGGGGGCACCTAAGACCTCATGGTCGCGTAGTGACTCGCCTCAATCCGGGTGGCTGAGGACTAATCTCAGTTACCTCCACGTCTGAGACGTCAACCCACACATCTTATCACGTGGATTGTTGAGTGAGTTGCCACGGAGACATAGCGCTTGTGGAGGCTTCACGCCTATTCTCCGCGGCATCCACTCCCAACTCACCACGCGCCCCACCGAGAACGAACCACATTATTGAGACCACGAGGAGGTTACCCCATGTGACTCTACCCTCCCTAGCAACAAGGCCAATTTGGTTGCTTAGGAGACCTGGCTGGAGTCACTCAGCACGCCCTGAATTCAAACTCGCAAACTACAGGTGTGGTAGTCAGCGTCTTTACCACTGAGCTACCCAGGCCCCCAAAAAAATTTTTTGAAGCCAGGGTCTCCAGAATAAAAGCATATTATCATAGAATTCATGATTTTATGCTTTAATGGCACTGGGATCAAATATTGCCATTTTAATGGGTTTCAATGGGGAAATGTTTTGTCCTGTTGGTCCCGAGTGTAACTATTTTGTATACACAATGTATTATAGATGTTTTTTTGGAACTGAGGTTGAAGTATCAAAATTCCCCCAAAAAATACACACCTTTGGCAAAAATTTTGTCGTTGGCATTAATACAGCCAAAATGATCGAAAAACAAAAATTAAAAAGGCAAAAAAAATGTCCCAAAGGTCACACATGAGTTAAGGTTGATTGCCCTGAAAAATAGTAACTTTGTGTCACTATCAAACCATTGCTTTATTTGAGCATCTTTACCAATTTGACACCGTTTGGGCCAACTTAAGGCAAACAACAGGAGTGAATCTGAATGTGGGAAAAAATGTATGATTCCACGAATCTGTCAAGGAACATAAAATACATTTAGTGTTTTTTTTTTTTTTTTAAGTTTAGTTTTATTTTCTCTTTAAGGGGCTGTTCAGGCCAAATACAATGCCAAATATGTCCATATAGCACGTTTACATAGAAAAACAGTGTGGACGGGTGCAAAAATGCATTTGGTGTGAACGGCCCATAAGTCTTGTTTTTTATCCAATCTTTTCGGAATGGTAGTTGAAATAGACTGCTTGGAAGGAAAGCAGAAATGCTTTACCTCTGTCTTATTACTCTTCTCTTCTTTCTGCCCTTTCTTTCTCCTGCCCCTCTTTCTTTTCCTTCTTTGCTCCGTGGAGACTCTGTGCTGCACGAGTGTAAGTATGTCTGTCTCTCTGCTTTGCTCTCTTCCTCTCCTATCTTCCTCTCATATCTCCTCTCTGTGTCTGTGTTTGCTTGCTGCACTGGCCTTTAAACACACACAGCACACAAGAGCACCTGTTTTCACCCCTAGCTTATTGTGTTAGCAGAGAAACAGTATTCTTCTGCCTCTCTTTTTTCTTTCCCTCTCTTTTAGGTGATTATTGAGCTCAGTTTGGATAGCAGCTAAAACCTCTCTCCAAACAAATCTAATTCATGATAGACCTAACTTATGCTATGACTGTACTCTCAAAGAAATAACGCTTTGGCTAAACTTTTTTTCATTCAAGGATGTCATTCCACATATTTAAAATGAGTTTTCTAAATAAAAACAACAGCGTAGTCTCAACTTAAATGCTACATGTAGAGAGAACATCATTGAAGTAAATTAAGTATGTTAAAGTAGCTCAAATGAATCTCACTAGTTGTACTGTGAATGCTGGCATGTTAAATCCATGTGTTGTCCCAACACTAATAGATTAAGTAAAGCTTGAAAGCAATTAAACAACTCCTCTCAGTTCATTTAAGTTCACTTGGTTACATTATTTAACATATTATTAATATGAACAAGGGAGGATTCAGTAAAACTGTCAATGGTGATTTAGTGTATGTATGTTCCATCAATCTAGGAATAGGCAGAACTAACCATTCTTCCAGAAATCTGTCATCCCACAGGTATATGTTTCAGGCCTTATGTAGTGTGTCTGCCAAATGGCTCACTGCACAAAGCCTGCTTTACTGTAGACAGGTGTGTTTGTTCATGGCTGAAGTGAAAACAGACTTTCATTCAACAGGAAGGATACACATCATTGCAGTAGACCATTGTAAACATTTCAAGTACAGTATATCCTGTTTTTGTCAATATGATCTTTTCATGTTGGCAAATAACACTTAAGTGGAGCACCTACAAGCATTTAATCACATAATCGCATTTTAACAGTGGTTTTATAAAGTTAGAGCAAGGTCATTGTTAACAAATACAAGACATTTAAAATGTGTACTAAACTATGGCGGGGGGTATGGAAAAAATATTTTTTTTAGTGTTCGTATTGTCAATCTGGTCTAAATCACTGATATCAAATATTTTCCCCATTCTGATGGTTGTTGTGAAATATTAACTGAAGCTCCTGACCCGTATATGCGTTATTTTATTCACTGCACTGCTATCACATATGTTCCTCTAAGAGTAAGAACAGAACAACAGTTGAGATTAAAGTGGGAGTAGTTCTGGTTCGAGTGGCGCAGATGGTAGCGTACTCGTCCAGGACACATATGTGAACTGTTGGCTCAAGTGGACCGGGGTTCGATTCCGGTTTGGGTAATTTCCCGATCTCCTTCCCCCATCTCTATCCCTTGCTTTCCTGTCTCTCTACACTGCCCTATTGGGGGATAAATATTGCACACAAAAAAGTGGGAGTAGTTCTTTTTTTATTTCAGTTTGAAACTGTTGGAATCATTTGAGCATTTTTCTATGCAGAATGAAACACAGCACTCCAAAGCCACACTGTGTTAAATACCTGAGGTTTGTGTTCAGTTCCTGAAAATGCTGATCGCACCATCCTTTCCTGGGATAGTTTAAAGAGTTGCAAGGTTCTTACTGGTATTATAAGACTTTTTTGGTTGTTTCCTGTTGTGTGGCCTCTTAGAACTGTTGGAGCTGCTCAATATAGCACTGCATGTGCTGCATTTCAGTGTTTTATCTCTGTGTTACAGATGACGCCCAAGTCTAAGAGAAAGAGCATTCACAGTCGAATGCTGAGGCCAGTCTCCAGAGCGTTTGGTGAGTTTACAGTGCTTGGATGAGCATTTAGAATTTAAAGCTAAAGTGTGTAATTTATTTGATGTTAAAATACTTTCTCCTTTCCCAGCGTAATATGCAGAGACAACTGTAAATAAGCTATTTGTAGTATGATTTCTCAAAACATTGCTCTGTTTTTTTGAGCATCTAGCCCGACAGAGTAACATTGGCTCATAGAATGATGTAAGTTTGGGGCGGGACTGTCCGTTGTTTTTTGCAATTCCCTTGGTGGTGCTAGTTGCAAAGAAATTGCAGTCTTCAGCTCTACATTATAATGGTTTTAATTATTGTATATCTTCTCATCAGTGGTCCTCACTGTCTCACATTTTCATTAAAAATATGACGTGAAATGACACTGAATGTGCTGTCATGTTTACATTCCTCTTTGGCTCTCACTTCTGTCCGTCAGAGATGGAGTTTGACTTGGATAAAGCTCTTGAGGATGTGCCCATTCACATAGAAGACCCCTCCCCACCTCCTAAACTGGAAAAAAAGCCATCTACAACCATGGGAGAACTTCCCTCAGAGGAATGCAAGAAACTACAACACTATACCAAACTGAGGCCCAAGAGGAATAAAAATACCAATTCCAGCAAGATTCCAGTGAGGCTCTAACCACACACTTAAATCACTGCAATAAATCATCTTCTTCATCAGTATTTTAATTAAAATATCTACAGGAATGTAAAACAATTAGCAAATTATTATTTTTTTTATTTTTATTATTATTTTAATCTCCTGAAATTTTTCATTGCCCTTTTTGACTAGTAGCACTTAGCAAAAAATTATTCTAGAGCAAATAGTTTTCCTAAAAATTGATGTTCACGTTTGTGGACAGCAGGACTAAGTTTTAAATTAAAAATTATACAGAGCTAGAGAAAGTCAGATTTTTTCCACTTTTGGTGGGATTTTAGGAGTGAATGCATCCTAACCCAATCTAAAACCTCTGAAAGCAAACATTTTTCAGCTTTTGGATGAAGTCAACATGAAAATGCTCAGTAAATATAGGAATGCATTTACTTTTGTTAATGAATAGAATCGCATTGTACAGTGATAACAAAATTGATATTAAAATGAAGTGAAATGACCCACAGATGCGTTAATGTTGAAAGTCATTCAAAATCAGGTTTTTCCAACTTTTCAGGAAATAATGTTCCAAAATCCACATATGTGGACATCATGCATGAAAAATGAATACATTTTGAAAGTGCCATATCAAATGAAACTAGAGACGCTACTCTTTATACCCAAACAGGTTTCAATTAAAAAGCTTATAGAGGTTTCTTACCGGACATGGGTAGCTCAGTAAAGATGAGTTCGAATCCAAGGCGTGCTGAGTGACTCCAGTCAGGCTTCCTAAGCAACCAGTTGGCCTTCAAACCAGTTGGCCTGGTTGCTAGGGTGGGTAGATTCACTTTGGGTTAACCTCCTCGTGGTCGCTATAATGTGGTTCTCGCTCTCTGTGGGCGTGTGGTGAGTTTGCGTGGATTCCACGGAGAATAGCGTGAAGCCTCCACATGCACTAGGTCTCCGCGGTAACGCGCTCAACAAGCCACGTGATAAGATGCGTGGATTGACGGTCTCAGACGCGAAGGCAACAGATGTTCATCCTCTGCCACCCGGATTGAGGCGAGTCACTACGCCACCACGAGGACCTAGTGCGCATTGGGAAAAGAGGCACTTTTGATGGCTCTTCGCCTGTAGAAGCGCTTCACAGAAATCAGCATCATATTGTTGTGTCACATGACTCGGTGCGCCAGACGTTTCACCCTTATATGACAGTCTAGAGTGTTGTGAACCGTATTCAGTGGTTTAAACTCATTTAAATGATGCGTTGTGTATTGCAAAGGCAAAATACAGTACAACGTCCATGCATGTCCGATGCAGGGTCGCACAAAGTTAAATAGCAACCTAACAAAATCTAGTGAAGAAAACAATTTGCAAGTAGGGTAAGAAAAATAAACTGAATTTAAGATATTCTCTGAAAACAAGTCTTTACAATCTCATTTGATTATGAAGCAAAGAAATATTTTTATTGGGAAATCAAGACAAAAGTTTTTATTTCCTTTTTAATTCACATTTCTTTTTCTCTATTTGTTTTAGGTAATTCTTGCCTCATTCAAATAGAAGTGTTATAATTACAAACTGCAGTAGTGTCTCTAGCTCTTGTCAATGGTTGCTCCTCCAGTCTTGACATTTAGTGGAATTATCTTAACAGTCATAACCTAAATTCAGTCGGCCCATCATACGAAATGTATTTCAGCTTGATAAATTCACTTTTTAAAGGATGTTATGTAACATTAATAGTGTTATTGTGGATATGCAGCTCAAGTGACTGGGTCATTGAGAAAAAGCACATATATTAAGGATCTCTGGGTGCTGATCTGTACATTCAGATACAAATTCAAATGTTTCTAATATTATGATTTCCTGTAATTGTCTCTCACAGCAGATCAGCAGCACTCCATCTCAGGAAGGAGAACACAATGGGCTCATGGGAAGGGTGGATGAAGGAGTCGATGAGTTTTTCTCTAAAAGAGTCACAAAAATATATGATAAGTGAGTATTAGCAGGGGAGTCATACGTCTGTTTTATTTATTTATTTTGAGGGGGCACCAGTGCCAATACTGCCTCACTTGGTACCCCTGACAAGATAAAACTATAGAAAAACATATTTTTAAAACAAATTATCTTGCAACTTAATAAAAAAAAAATTTGGAATTACTTATGTATATAGTTCATTTCAATGTATTTATTTAAATTCTCAAACATAGCTGACATGTGCCTTTTGATCACTTTTAGACGGTCAACTCTAAAGAGTTCTGAGTCTCAAGACAGCGATAAGAAACGAGAATCACGCAAGGGTGGTTTCCTCAACCTTATCAAGTCCCGGTCCAACAAATATGATAAAGACAAGGACAAGGAGAAAAATCAGGCCTCTGCTCCTTCCCCAGCTCCGACTCCATCCCCTGCCCTGAGCCAGACAGCTCCTCTAGCTCTAGAGGAGCCCTCCTCCCCTAAGGGTCCTGTCCGGAGCCCACCAATCGATGCTAAAGCCAAATCCCAGACCCCGCCTGCAAACCACAGCAGCAGCTCAGAGCGCTCGGAGGAGCCAAAGACTCCAGACTCGGTGGACTCTGAGCTGTCAGAGGGCAGTCCTCAGGGCAACCGCAGATACGTGCATGTGATTGGCAGTGGACTGCTGGCCGAAATGAAGGCCAAACAGGAGAAGAGGGGCCCCTTTAGCTCTCAAAAGGTCTGTGTACTACTTGTGTAGATTACGCCCTTATAAAGGTTGTTGAAGTGTGCGCATTACATTGCCATGTGGAAATATGCACATGCTGCACAAGGCCTTTAAGCGGTTGCCTCATTTATAATGACAACTTAGCATTTGCATTGTATATTTGCATTTATGCATTCTCTGTCTTATTGTTGAATGATTCTAAAATGCATTCCTTTTCCGCTGATGCCTTCAAGCCCTTTTATTTTTCAACCCCTCCAACCAAATGTAATATAGAGACCATTTTTCACAAACCAATCAAATCCAGATGGATACAATCTGGTCCTGTTCTACATTATAATAACGTTACCTGTAAAATATAACACATTAACAAATTTAAATGGATTGCAATGTGGATATTCATCCATGAGGTGTTAAAGTAGCACCACAAAGTGGCTATTATTTGCACACAGTCTTTTCGACATCTGGCATTCTTGAATCCAATTACATTACACTTGAATTGAAATTAAATACCCAGCATATTTTATGCTTCACTATGCCTGCCAAAACATTTTTAACAGAAACACTGTATAAGCAAGATGGACAACGCAGTCACTCATAAAAGCCTTAGCACTAAGCCCATTCATTATGATTACAAAAACCATTTGCTAGAAAATCAATACTCAGATATTATCTTCGAGGTTGCATGCCAGGAGCAAGTATATGAGACAGAAAAGTTTAACTGCACACTGTACTTAAAACCAAACACTTATCTGTTAATGGATTTTAGCTGTGTGTGACAGAGTTAGAGACGGAGTAAGTTGGTATGTAAATATGAGAGTGCTTTTAAAGTACTCTAATATGTATCAATTGTGAATTCATTCTCATAACTACTACAGTGGATATCTCACCTTCATAATAGATCAAATGAGTGTCCATCTGTAACCTTTATTAACAAGCATGCTAAACAGCTTAAACAACAGCTAAACAGCGTAATAACTGTGTGATGCAAGTAGTTGTAGAAAGACAATTCTAACAAAATGTGTAATTTAAAAAAAAGCTTAAAATTGATATTAAAAGTTTAAAAAATGCAGTATCTTTATCAAGGGAATCAAGTCATTATTACTTAATATGCAATGGATCACTCTGAATTACATCTATATGACATCATTTGAACTATATATAACTTCTATATACATGTGATTTTGAATAATGGTGCTGTATTCGGATTGTTCACAAATTAAATCAAGGATCCAGACAGTTAATCTGTTCTATATCTACTGGTAATCTGTTCCCATTTTTCTTGTCTGCACATAAAATCACTAAAGGGATAGTTCACCCAAAAATGAAAATTCTCTCATTATTTACTCACCCTCATGATATCTCAGATGTGTATGTCTTTCTTTAATCAGAAGAACACATTTTAAAAAAACAATTGCTTGGTAGGTCCGTAAAATGCAAGTGGATGGTGATCCGACTTTTGAAGCTCCAAAAATCGTCCATACTACTCCAGCGGTGAAATTAATGTATTCTAAAGAGATACGATACATTTTGGTGCAAAAAGATCTAAATTTAAATACATTTTTAACTATTAATCATCGCGCCCAGTCAGCAGCAATATGTGTGTTCATGAGAGTCTCTCGGGTGATGAATTCCTGTTGGCATGTTACGGACTTAATCGCACGGTTGAGACATCCAGAACTAGCACATAAACGCACCATTATGAGAAAAAAAAAAATACAGATCTAAACCAAAACCAAACAATGTACTGTCATCATTCCTCCTACTAACTTGTAAACAGCGCTGCTCTTCCCGATGTGTCGCACGTGCGTCAGTTCTCGTGTGAACATGCCATTGCTATTACGTCACATGCGCATACCACTGCTGAGCGGTGATTCATAGTTTAATAAGTGCTTACATATTGATCTTTTTCACACCAAACATTATCGTTTCACATTAGAATACATTAATTTCACCGCTGGAGTTGAATGGTGACATTTTTTGCTGACTGTCTGTGATTATTGGAGCTTCAAAAGTCTGATCACCATCAACTTGCATATTAAGGACCTACTGAGGTTAGATATTTTTCTTCAAATGTGTTCTGGTGAAGAAAGAAAGCCATACACACCCGGGATATCAGGGTGAGTAAAGAATTTTCATTTTTGTGTGAACTAATTCCTTTTAATCATATTTCTAAACTCTATGGCTGGATTTCCGGGCCCTGAATATGGAAAACAGTTGAGGCGTCCTGTTCAATCAAACCAGCCTGCAATTTACAATGCTCACATGATTACATAGCTTTCAAGTTTTGGTGTTATTTATGTTTTTTCCCCCAGGTATCAGAGTCTTCCTCTAATTCGGACAAACCAGATGGACCACCATTAGGTAAATGAACACAGTATGCAGTTCCCCCAAAATCAAATGATTTGTTATAAAATATAAATTCATATTTAAGTACAGTGTTATTTGGTAATTAAACTACATAAAATTTAGATGGGTAAATGTTTTCAGTTTAATTTTCTACACTCATGTCTTGGATGAGAAGTTCTAAGAGCCAGGCATACTTGTATGCTTATATCAGTGTATATATCTTAAGTGCACTACATTACACATTTGCAATCATACTCTATGGGTCATTGCCAAATGAGGTTGTCCGAGGTAGTAAAAATTAGAAAACTTTTGTTTAAAAAAGGCTTCCAGCCTGACTGTGAGGCACATCTTACTAATCCTACTGATCTTACTGCCTGCATCATCCTGATCATAGGATGGACTACACTCTCTTAAATAGTTTAGTTGGCATAAACACATTTATGCCAACTAAAGCCTTTTTTAAGTAAAATAAAAAGGACAATTCATCTGCGTGCACTTCAACAGTCAATGGGGATGAATACAAAGACACTTAATCATAAATCTTACAGTTCATACACAGTCCTTTAGTTTAATTAATATTGGTATTACATTCATGTTGTTTAGCCAGAGGGGAATTGGCTCCCACAGTGAGTCTGGTTTCCCCAAGTTTATGGAGTTTTGTGTTCATGGCCACAGTCGTTTTTGGCATACTCACTATGGCCTCAAATATAATGTTTAAGGCATAATCTACACATTATTCATTTAAACCACACAATGAGGACTTTAAGACATTACAGCATCATTTTCTGTGAGGCTGCTTTGAAACGTATAAAAATCCCTATTGAAGTCTCAAGTTTTAGAAATGTAGACTTTCTCCAAATTGGTTTCATACATTTAAAGCATTTAAAAAATAATAATAATATATATATATTATTATATATTGTCACATTATAGACCCATATTCTTCTTTGTGTATCTTTTTTCTGAATTTTGCATTGTACAAAGTCTTATTCACACCAATTCCAAATTTTCTGCAAAAAAACATGAACAACATTTTAAAACAAAAAAAATGCCATTCTGTGTTTTCTGAAATATCATTCTGTGGTGGTCTGTAATTTTTTTATTTTTTCAAAAAATAGTTTGCAATTTTATAATTGTTTGTTGTATAGTAGCATCAGACTTGCTGTGAAAAGTGAAGTTCATTCTCTGAAAACTGTTGTAGACTGCTTTGCTCTGAGGTTATGTACGCCCCTTTACATTTTCTCTTACATGCTAAAACATGCACTTTCTCTCTCCCTCTCTGTAATCCCACACTCCATGGCTGTACTAGGAAAGGGTCATTCTCCAGGGTTAAGCAAGACCGAGGGGAATGTTAGCTCTCTAGAGAAAGTCTCTCGTGCTGCAGTGGAGGGCAAGCCCGAGATGGCCCCGAGACCCAGGACATTCACTGGCACCAAACCAGCCCTGGCAGCTCGACCTGCCATCCCCCAGAAACCACGAACTGGCAGTGTGAGAAGCATAGGTGGGAAACCGAAGGACCTGAGCAAGTTTGCCACTCTGGCTTTATAATGCTTTCATTGATGCTTTAATTATGCTAAGTCACATTGAATTTAAAAATATGTCTGAAAATGAGAAACACTCTTGAACACAAGATGTAGATTGCTGTATATTGTTCTCTTTTTTTGTCTGGCCTTCAGATGAGAGCACTGATTCTCCTACTGGAGGCCCCAAGGGCCCGGGACTACCACCACTGAGGAAGGTGCCCTCAGAAAAAGAGGGACCCAACAGTCCTTCAAAGACCAGCAAGAATTCAGCTCAGGAAGGTACAGATTTTATATCACATTATGTACAAAAGAACAGGTCATTTACCTTCACTCATGGTCTTTGGTATTGAAATGTACTAAACTTATACAAGGGGTCAAGTTATTACACCATAGTAACTGTCAAAAACAAAAAAAAACAAAAAGAGGAAATTAGAGGAATGTTTCACCCAAAAATGCTAATTCTCTCATCATTTAATCACCCTTATGTCATCTCAAATTCATATGACTTTCTTTTTTTTTTTTCTGTGCAACACAAATTAATATATTTTTGTAAGGCTATATGATGTGGTTTTGGTCATACAATGCAAGTCAATGGGGTCCAAGTCTTTCAAGCTCAAAAAAGGACAAAGGCAGCATAACGGTAATCCATGCAACTGGACTGGTTTAATCCATGTCGTCTGAAGCTTATCGATAGGTGTAGCGCACTCTGTGCATGCCTGAAGTGCGAAGAAGTGTAATTGAGCTTCTCTCGTGAAAGTGCTAATGAGACTGCTGATGTGAGGATTTATAGTGAATTTTGTTTTACATTTTTGTCTGTTTCTCATCCAAAAGTATCGTATCGATGGATTAAACCACTCGAGTCGTATGGATTATTTATATGCTGCGATTATGTTCTTTTTGGAGCTTGAAAGATTTGGACCCCATTGACTCGCATTGTATGGACAAAACCTCATTATCGTTACCTTCAAAAAACATTTGTTTTTGTTC